>NC_088244.1:3203708-3291208 GCF_036934945.1 Oncorhynchus masou masou | reverse complement strand
CAAGGAGACGGAGACCCTGGGAAGTACTCTCAGTGGCCCCAGCCAAGGAGATGGAGACCCTGGGAAGTACTCTCAGTGGTCCCAGCCAAGGAGACGGAGACCCTGGGAAGTACTCTCAGTGGCCCCAGCCAAGGAGACGGAGACCCTGGGAAGTACTCTCAGTGGCCCCAGCCAAGGAGATGGAGACCCTGGGAAGTACTCTCAGTGGCCCCAGCCAAGGAGACGGAGACCCTGGGAAGTACTCTCAGTGGCCCCAGCCAAGGTCGGCACAGAACCTTGCTCAGACAGTCTGTTTTTAAGAAACTATAATAGATATAAACGACACACACGGATATATAATTCTACTGACTAAAACCACACACATCATTAGAATAATCTCATGATTCTAATCAATTTCATACAATGATATGGTTTCAGGGTGGAATATTGTAATCATTCATGTGAACATATAAATCCCATTATCAAAAACCAATTCATTGGCAGCATTATTTTACATGCATATATGCTAAGTTGTGGAGAATCAGAGCAGGTGGTCAGTCCAGTTCAAGTGTTCAGCAGTCTAATGGCTTGTAGATAGAAACTGTTTCTGAACCTGTCGGTATCAGACCTCATGCTCTGATACAGTCTGATGGCTTGTAGATAGAAACTGTTTCTGGGCCTGTCGGTATCAGACCTCATGCTCTGATACAGTCTGATGGCTTGTAGATAGAAACTGTTTCTGAACCTGTCGGTAACAGACCTCATGCTCTGATACAGTCTGATGGCTTATAGATAGAAACTGTTTCTGAACCTGTCGGTATCAGACCTCATGCTCTGATACAGTCTGATGGCTTGTAGATAGGAACTGTTTTTGAACCTGTTAGTAACAGACATGCCACGATACCGTCTGCCAGACGGTAATGGAGAGAACCGCTTGTGGCTGGGGTGTGAGGGGTCCTTGATGATGATGCGTGACTTCCTCAGGCACCGTTTCGAGTAGATGTCCTGGATGGGTGTGAGCACGGTCCCAGTCTTCACCACCCACTGGAGGGCCTTGCTGTCGTGGAAGGAGCAATTTGCATACCAGGCCATGATGCAACCGGTCAGGATTCTCTCAATGGTAGCAGCGGTAGTAATTGGAGAGGACCTGAGGCAGTATGCCCGAATTTCTTCAGTCACCTTCGGAAGTAGAGGTGCTGTTGCGCCCTCTTGACAAGAGTGGTTATGTTGGTCCATGACAAGTCCTTAGTGATGTGGACGTAGAGACATGTAAAATGTTTGACTTTCTCTACTGCAGTCCCATTGACGTGGATCAGACCATGGTCCCTCCTCTGAGGATGCCATCTGGGCCAGCTGCTATTTTGAGGATTCACTCTTTTGAAAGTTTTCCTCGGAAAGTGAAAGCACCTGGCCATCCAGGGTAACGAGTTTTCCTGGACGGCTCGGTATTGTAGAATGTGTTAAAGCTTGTCTGGGAATGAGGCTTCGGTAGGCACCACATAGCCAGATTCACTTTGTAGTCTTTGATACTCTGTAATCCTTGCAACATGCAACACAAGTCTGAGTGGTCGAACATCAATTCAAGATTGAGTCTGTATTGTCTTTTTTTGCTAATGGTTTTGCGGAGCTCGTACCTGCTTGCCTTGTACGTGTTCACAGCCACCGAGTCATAAGGGTTCGTTCTGCTGGCATTGAATGCTGCAGTACGGGAATCTCAGCATTGTACGGATTTCTCCTTTCATCCAAGGTTTTTGGTTGGGGTCTGTCCGGATAGTTATTGTGGGTACAACATCCTTTCCTAATGAAGCCTGTGACTTAAATATGTATATTCCTTAATGTTGATGGATGAGTCATGGGTGGATGAATCTTTGAACATACACTATATATACAAACATGTGTGTGTGTGTGTACACCCCTTCAAATGATTAGATTCAGGTATTTCAGCCACACCCATTGGGGGCAGGGGATGGCATTGTACATGTCATGGATGTTTGTGTTTATATGATCAAGCACGCTGGATCCTCCTGTGGGGCAGGAGATATGTTGGTGATATTTTGGGGGGAAATGGTTGGAGACTTGGAGCATGGATTATGTGGAAGCTTCCCAAATAGTACACTATTTCCTATATAGTGCACTTGATTTGACCAGAGCAGTGAACTACTTTTGACCTGGGCCTTTAGTCAAAAGTAGTGCACTATAATGGGAATAGTGTGCTGTTTTGTCACACAGTTGTGAAAGTAATTGACATTCATTAATCAGAGACTCAGTGTTCTGGAAGAGATTATATCAGAGACACTATCCTGGAAGATATTATATCAGAGAGTCACTATTCTGGAAGAGACTATATCAGAAACACTATCCTGGAAGAGATTATATCAGACAGACTCACTATCCTTGAAAAGTGATTATCTCAACAGCACACAGTATGGCTGCATGTATAGCTGTGGTAGTATGGCTGCATGTATAGCTGTGGTAGTATGGCTGCATATATAGCTGTGGTAGTATGGCTGCATGTATAGCTGTGGTAGTATGGCTGCATGTATAGCTGTGGTAGTATGGCTGCATATATAGCTGTGGTAGTATGGCTGCATGTATAGGTGTGGTAGTATGGCTGCATGTATAGCTGTGGTAGTATGGCTGCATGTATAGCTGTGGTAGTATGGCTGCATGTATAGCTGTGGTAGTATGGCTGCATGTATAGCTGTGGTAGTATGGCTGCATGTATAGCTGTGGTAGTATGGCTGCATGTATAGCTGTGGTAGTATGGCTGCATATATAGCTGTGGTAGTATGGCTGCATGTATAGCTGTGGTAGTATGGCTGCATGTATAGCTGTGGTAGTATGGCTGCATGTATAGCTGTGGTAGTATGGCTGCATGTATAGCTGTGGTAGTATGGCTGCATGTATAGCTGTTAACTGCCTTGTTCAGGGGGAGAACGACAGATTTTTTTTTACCTTGACAGCTCGGGGGATTCGATCTATCAACCTTTCGGTTACAGGGCCAACGCATTAACCACTAGGATGCAGTTTATGCAGTTTATCACAGTGCCATCGGTTTTGTCACTAAAGCACCTTATACTACCCACCACTGCGACTTGTATGCTCTAGTCGGCTGGCCCTCGCTACATATTCGTCGCAAGACCCACTGGCTCCAGGTCATCTACAAGGCCATGCTAGGTAAAGCTCCGCCTTATCTCAGTTCACTGGTCACGATGGCAACACCCATCCGTAGCACGCGCTCCAGCAGGTGTATCTCACTGATCATCCCTAAAGCCAACACCTCATTCGGCCGCCTTTCGTTCCAGTTCTCTGCTGCCTGTGACTGGAACGAATTGCAAAAATCGCTGAAGTTGGAGACTTTTATCTCCCTCACCAACTTCAAACATCAGCTATCTGAGCAGCTAACCAATCGCTGCAGCTGTACATAATCTATTGGTAAATAGCCCACCCATTTTCACCTACCTCATCCCCACAGTTTTTATTTATTTACTTTTCTGCTCTTTTGCACACCAATATCTCTACCTGTACATGACCATCTGATCATTTATCACTCCAGTGTTAATCTGCAAAATTGTAATTATTCGCCTACCTCCTCATGCCTTTTGCACACATTATATATAGACTCCCCTTTTTTTCTACTGTGTTATTGACTTGTTAATTGTTTACTCCATGTGTAACTCTGTGTTGTCTGTTCACACTGCTATGCTTTATCTTGGCCAGGTCGCAGTTGTAAATGAGAACTTGTTCTCAACTAGCCTACCTGGTTAAATAAAGGTGAAATAAAATAAAAAAAATACCTGCCTCCCCTTGTTGCAAAAGCAGCAGCTACTCTTCCTGGGCTCCACACCAAACATGAAACATGCCACTATACAGAACATTAACAGACAAGAACAGCTCAACGACAGAACTTCATCAATTAAAAAGTATTAAAAAAGGCCTACATATCAATACCAATACATACACACAAACTATCTAGTAGCCTACATATCACCACATACACACAAACTATCTAGTAGCCTACATATCAATACCAATACATACACACACTATCTAGTAGCCTACATATCAATACCAATACATACACACAAACTATCTAGGTCCAATAGAGGAGAGGCGTTGTGCCGTGAGGTGTTGCTTTATCTGTTTTTTGAAACCAGGTTTGCTGTTTATTTGAGCAATAAGAGATGGAAGGTGGTTCTATGCAATAAGGGCTCTCTATAATACTGTACCGTTTCTTTCATTTGTTCTGGATTTTGAGACTGTGAAAAGACCCCTGGTGGCATGTCTGGTGGGGTAAATGTGTGTGTCAGAGCTGTGTGTAAATTGACGATACAATTTGGGATTTTCAACACATGAATGTTTCTTATAAAAAGAAGAAGCGATGCAGTCAGTCTCTCCTCAACTCTGAGCCAAGAGAGACTGTCAGCATAGTATTTATACAGTATTATATATCAGTCCTATGATTATAATGAAGAGCAAGACGTACCACTCTGTTCTGGGCCAGCTGCAGTTTAATTAGGTCTTTCCTTGCAGCACTGGACCACACGACTGGACAATAATCAAGATTAGACCAAACTAGGGAGCGGGAGAGGAGACGTGACACTATAATCACAATAGCACCATGGGAATATTTTCCGCAGCCTAAATATTCAAAATAAATCGTAGATGTAAAAAAGGTAGACATGTGTGTGGTGGTCGATGAGGAATTCAATTTGAGCTTGTTTTGTGAATATGAAGAAAAGTCAAAGGGACTGACTTATATTATATGGTCTGTCTACGAACAGGGAATCCTTTGAGATGCATGGTAATTGTGATTAATTAGCCAGTGTTGAGTCGAACCATCACTTATTTTTAAAAGATTATGTATTTAGCATTGATTTGAATGTACTCGTACCATCTTACAGTAATGGTATGTAAATCTACTCTAACTTTCTCCAGAAAACAACCTGCTGTCCTTCTCACCTGTCAGAAATACTTTTCAAGGAAGTTAATTAATTCCCTCCTTTCTGAAATAAGAGTCAGAATAACTGAAAAACGCCTCCATGAAATCTGTCTGTGGACCTAAAACCTTGTTGGTCCTTCTTTAATCATCTACATTATGTAAACAACATCTCAACATGTTTTTCAATCTGTTGTCACACACGTTCACGTTTCAAGTGGAGGTGACATTTATATTGGTTTCAATTTTCATCATGTCTCCACGAAAAACAGTGTAAGAAGAAAGCAACAATGTGTTTCTGCAGAGTAGTAGCACGCAGGCCATGGATTTGTATGTGGAAGCAAGAGTACACATGTGGACCGACAGCGCCCCCTGCTGGCGGGGTTGTAGTATTACCAGAGAAAAGGTTTCTGTCACGGTTCGGGAGAAGGGAACCATTGAGAGATCCACACACAGACAAGCCCAGGCGTATTTCCTGTACACACCTGTGGTCATAAATAAGATGAAAGATGGGACACTGTAGTGTTAGCTTTAGAAAAGATGGTTACAGATCCCAGGTTTTCCAGATATTGTGGTTGGAAAATTCCCAGAATCAGATGGAAATCCTAGTTGGAAGAGCCTGGTTGGAAGAGCCTGGTAGGAAGAGCCTGGTTGGATGAGCCTGGTAGGAAGAGCCTGGTAGGAAGAGCCTGGTTGGATGAGCCTGGTAGGAAGAGCCTGGTTGGAAGAGCCTGGTTGGAAGAGCCTGGTAGGAAAGCCTGGTTGGAAGAGCCTGGTTGGAAGAGCCTGGTTGGACGAGCCTGGTTGGAAGAGCCTGGTTGGAAGAGCCTGGTTGGAGAATTCTGAATTTCCTGTTTTATTCCCTGCTGATACTCAACCACAAAATATCTGGAAAAATGGTACATTTTGAGGAAATTATTTTGCAAACCTAGTTACAGAGCATTATGGGTACTGTAGTAGATCATGCTACAATACCCAGGAAGAACAGTGCCACTGTGACCCCCTGCGACCCCAAGGCTTCTTTCTTTCACCACGGTGATGTTACCATGGGAATCCTCGTCCCTGCAGTCTCACCGAGCCAGAGCAGAAGGGACGTCCAGTCTCAGAGGAGGAAGTACCTGGATGGGAATAGAAGGAGGAAAAGATTACATCATGTTTTTTTGTCTTTTTTAAATGTCACCTTAACCACCAAGTGTAGTCTCTTGACCCCTGCGGTGAGCGGTGTCAGCTCTCACCGGGTCCAGCACCAGCCTGTCTAGCCTGGGGGATATTTTATGTTGTTGTTGTTTTTATTGATTGTTTATACACTACCTGAACCTTTTTTGCACCATTATTTATGCAATTAACTATAATGTGAGGTAATTGTTTCTTCTTATTTTACAAAGCAAAATAAATACTTTAAATACAAAAATGAAGGATAATTATAATGAACCTAGAGGCATCCCGGTACAAAGTCATCTGATGACCCCACGCTCAGGGCATAGCGCCAGGACACCTGGAAGGAGCCATGGCCTCCATCACATCACAAAGACAGTTCAACCGCTGACCAGCACGGTAACGGAGGAGGAGGAGGGGGAGGAGGCAGGGGAAATCCTAAAACATTTCCAGTGTCCCAATTATTTTCTTTTGAGGTTTTTTTTGTAATGCAAGACGATTCCCTTGAAGACCAGACTGAGGTCAGTAGCAGACAGGGGTTAGGGACTGGACAGGTCAGTAGCAGACAGGGGGTGAGGGACTGGACAGGTCAGTAGCAGACAGGGGTTAGGGACTGGACAGGTCAGTAGCAGACAGGGGTTAGGGACTGGACAGGTCAGTAGCAGACAGGGGGTTAGGGTTAGGGACTGGACAGGTCAGTAGCAGACAGGGGTTAGGGACTGGACAGGTCAGTAGCAGACAGGGGTTAGGGACTGGACAGGTCAGTAGCAGACAGGGGGTTAGGGACTGGACAGGTCAGTAGCAGACAGGGGTTAGGGACTGGACAGGTCAGTAGCAGACAGGGGTTAGGGACTGGACAGGTCAGTAGCAGACAGGGGGTTAGGGACTGGACAGGTCAGTAGCAGACAGGGGTTAGGGACTGGACAGGTCAGTAGCAGACAGGGGTTAGGGACTGGACAGGTCAGTAGCAGACAGGGGGTTAGGGTTAGGGACTGGACAGGTCAGTAGCAGACAGGGGTTAGGGACTGGACAGGTCAGTAGCAGACAGGGGTTAGGGACTGGACAGGTCAGTAGCAGACAGGGGGTTAGGGACTGGACAGGTCAGTAGCAGACAGGGGGTTAGGGTTAGGGACTGGACAGGTCAGTAGCAGACAGGGGGTTAGGGACTGGACAGGTCAGTAGCAGACAAGGGGTTAGGGACTGGACAGGTCAGTAGCAGACAGGGGGTTAGGGTTAGGGACTGGACAGGTCAGTAGCAGACAGGGGGTTAGGGACTGGACAGGTCAGTAGCAGACAAGGGGTTAGGGACTGGACAGGTCAGTAGCAGACAGGGGGTTAGGGTTAGGGACTGGACAGGTCAGTAGCAGACAGGGGTTAGGGACTGGACAGGTCAGTAGCAGACAGGGGGTTAGGGTTAGGGACTGGACAGGTCAGTAGCAGACAGGGGTTAGGGACTGGACAGTAGCAGACAGGGGGTTAGGGTTGGGGACTGGACAGGTCAGTAGCAGACAGGGGGTTAGGGACTGGACAGGTCAGTAGCAGACAAGGGGTTAGGGACTGGACAGGTCAGTAGCAGACAGGGGGTTAGGGTTAGGGACTGGACAGGTCAGTAGCAGACAGGGGGTTAGGGACTGGACAGGTCAGTAGCAGACAAGGGGTTAGGGACTGGACAGGTCAGTAGCAGACAGGGGGTTAGGGTTAGGGACTGGACAAGTCAGTAGCAGACAGGGGGTTAGGGACTGGACAGGTCAGTAGCAGACAAGGGGTTAGGGACTGGACAGGTCAGTAGCAGACAGGTATAGGGACTGGACAGGTCAGTAGCAGACAGGGGTTAGGGACTGGACAGGTCAGTAGCAGACAGGGGGTTAGGGACTGGACAGGTCAGTAGCAGACAGGGGGTTAGGGTTAGGGACTGGACAGGTCAGTAGCAGACAAGGGGTTAGGGACTGGACAGGTCAGTAGCAGACAGGGGGTTAGGGACTGGACACGTCAGTAGCAGACAGGGGGTTAGGGTTAGGGACTGGACAGGTCAGTAGCAGACAGGGGGTTAGGGTTAGGGACTGGACAGGTCAGTAGCAGACAGGGGGTTAGGGACTGGACAGGTCAGTAGCAGACAAGGGGTTAGGGACTGGACAGGTCAGTAGCAGACAGGGGGTTAGGGTTAGGGACTGGACAGGTCAGTAGCAGACAGGGGGTTAGGGACTGGACAGGTCAGTAGCAGACAAGGGGTTAGGGACTGGACAGGTCAGTAGCAGACAGGGGGTTAGGGTTAGGGACTGGACAAGTCAGTAGCAGACAGGGGGTTAGGGACTGGACAGGTCAGTAGCAGACAAGGGGTTAGGGACTGGACAGGTCAGTAGCAGACAGGTATAGGGACTGGACAGGTCAGTAGCAGACAGGGGTTAGGGACTGGACAGGTCAGTAGCAGACAGGGGGTTAGGGACTGGACAGGTCAGTAGCAGACAGGGGGTTAGGGTTAGGGACTGGACAGGTCAGTAGCAGACAGGGGGTTAGGGTTAGGGACTGGACAGGTCAGTAGCAGACAGGGGGTTAGGGACTGGACAGGTCAGTAGCAGACAAGGGGTTAGGGACTGGACAGGTCAGTAGCAGACAGGGGGTTAGGGTTAGGGACTGGACAAGTCAGTAGCAGACAGGGGGTTAGGGACTGGACAGGTCAGTAGCAGACAAGGGGTTAGGGACTGGACAGGTCAGTAGCAGACAGGTATAGGGACTGGACAGGTCAGTAGCAGACAGGGGTTAGGGACTGGACAGGTCAGTAGCAGACAGGGGGTTAGGGACTGGACAGGTCAGTAGCAGACAGGGGGTTAGGGTTAGGGACTGGACAGGTCAGTAGCAGACAAGGGGTTAGGGACTGGACAGGTCAGTAGCAGACAGGGGGTTAGGGACTGGACACGTCAGTAGCAGACAAGGGGTTAGGGACTGGACAGGTCAGTAGCAGACAGGTATAGGGACTGGACAGGTCAGTAGCAGACAGGGGGTTAGGGACTGGACAGGTCAGTAGCAGACAGGGGGTTAGGGACTGGACAGGTCAGTAGCAGACAGGGGGTTAGGGTTAGGGACTGGACAGGTCAGTAGCAGACAGGGGGTTAGGGACTGGACAGGTCAGTAGCAGACAGGGGGTTAGGGTTAGGGACTGGACAGGTCAGTAGCAGACAGGGGGTTAGGGACTGGACAGGTCAGTAGCAGACAGGGGGTTAGGGTTAGGGACTGGACAGGTCAGTAGCAGACAGGGGGTTAGGGACTGGACAGGTCAGTAGCAGACAAGGGGTTAGGGACTGGACAGGTCAGTAGCAGACAGGGGGTTAGGGTTAGGGACTGGACAGGTCAGTAGCAGACAGGGGTTAGGGACTGGACAGGTCAGTAGCAGACAAGGGGTTAGGGACTGGACAGGTCAGTAGCAGACAGGGGGTTAGGGTTAGGGACTGGACAGGTCAGTAGCAGACAGGGGTTAGGGACTGGACAGGCCAGTAGCAGACAGGGGGTTAGAGTTAGGGACTGGACAGGTCAGTAGCAGACAGGGGGTTAGGGACTGGACAGGTCAGTAGCAGACAAGGGGTTAGGGACTGGACAGGTCAGTAGCAGACAGGGGGTTAGGGTTAGGGACTGGACAGGTCAGTAGCAGACAGGGGTTCGGGACTGGACAGGTCAGTAGCAGACAGGGGTTAGGGACTGGACAGGTCAGTAGCAGACAGGGGTTCGGGACTGGACAGGTCAGTAGCAGACAGGGGGTTAGGGACTGGACAGGTCAGTAGCAGACAGGTATAGGGACTGGACAGGTCAGTAGCAGACAGGGGTTAGGGACTGGACAGGTCAGTAGCAGACAGGTATAGGGACTGGACAGGTCAGTAGCAGACAGGGGTTAGGGACTGGACAGGTCAGTAGCAGACAGGGGGTTAGGGACTGGACAGGTCAGTAGCAGACAGGGGGTTAGGGTTAGGGACTGGACAGGTCAGTAGCAGACAGGGGGTTAGGGACTGGACAGGTCAGTAGCAGACAGGGGGTTAGGGACTGGACAGGTCAGTAGCAGACAAGGGGTTAGGGACTGGACAGGTCAGTAGCAGACAGGTATAGGGACTGGACAGGTCAGTAGCAGACAGGGGTTAGGGACTGGACAGGTCAGTAGCAGACAGGGGGTTAGGGACTGGACAGGTCAGTAGCAGACAGGGGGTTAGGGTTAGGGACTGGACAGGTCAGTAGCAGACAGGGGTTAGGGACTGGACAGGTCAGTAGCAGACAGGGGGTTAGGGACTGGACAGGTCAGTAGCAGACATGGGGTTAGGGTTAGGGACTGGACAGGTCAGTAGCAGACAGGGGTTAGGGACTGGACAGGTCAGTAGCAGACAGGGGGTTAGGGACTGGACAGGTCAGTAGCAGACAGGGGGTTAGGGTTAGGGACTGGACAAGGGGTTAGGACTGGACAGTAGCAGACAGGGGGGGTTAGGGACTGGACAGGTCAGTAGCAGACAGGGACTGGACAGGTTAGGGTTGGGGACTGGACAGGTCAGTAGCAGACAGGGGGTTAGGGACTGGACAGGTCAGTAGCAGACAAGGGGTTAGGGACTGGACAGGTCAGTAGCAGACAGGGGTTAGGGACTGGACAGGTTAGGGTTAGGGACTGGACAGGTCAGTAGCAGACAGGGGGTTAGGGACTGGACAGGTCAGTAGCAGACAAGGGGTTAGGGACTGGACAGGTCAGTGCAGACAGACAGGTATAGGGACTGGACAGGTCAGTAGCAGACAGGGTTAGGGACTGGACAGGTCAGTAGCAGACAGGGGGTTAGGGACTGGACAGGTCAGTAGCAGACAGGGGGTTAGGGTTAGGGACTGGACAGGTCAGTAGCAGACAGGGGTTAGGGACTGGACAGGTCAGTAGCAGACAGGGGGTTAGGGACTGGACAGGTCAGTAGCAGACAGGGGGGGTTAGGGACTGGACAGGTCAGTAGGGCAGACAGGTAGGGGTTAGGGACTGGACAGGTCAGTAGCAGGGGGGTTAGGGACTGGACAGGTCAGTAGCAGACAGGGGGGTTAGGGACTGGACAGGTCAGTAGCAGACAGGGGGGGACTTAGGGTTAGGGACTGGACAGGTCAGTAGCAGACAGGGGGGTTAGGGACTGGACAGGTCAGTAGCAGACAGGGGGTTAGGGACTGGACAGGTCAGTAGCAGACAGGGGTTAGGGACTGGACAGGTTAGCAGACAGGGGGACTGGACAGGTCAGTAGCAGACAGGGGGTTAGGGACTGGACAGGTCAGTAGCAGACAAGGGGTTAGGGACTGGACAGGTCAGTAGCAGACAGTGGGGGGTTAGGGACTGGACAGGTCAGGCAGACAGGGGGTTAGGGACTGGACAGGTCAGTAGCAGACTGGGGGTTAGGGACTGGACAGGTCAGTAGCAGACAGGGGGTTAGGGACTGGACAGGTCAGTAGCAGACAGGGGTTAGGGACTGGACAGGTCAGTAGCAGACAGGGGTTAGGGACTGGACAGGTCAGTAGCAGACAGGGGGTTAGGGACTGGACAGGTCAGTAGCAGACAGGGGTTAGGGAGGGTTAGGGACTGGACAGGTCAGTAGCAGACAGGGGGTTAGGGACTGGACAGGTCAGTAGCAGACAGGGGGTTAGGGACTGGACAGGTCAGTAGCAGACAGGGGGGGTTAGGGACTGGACAGGGGGTTAGGGACTGGACAGGTCAGTAGCAGACAGGGGTTAGGGACTGGACAGGTCAGTAGCAGACAGGGGTTAGGGACTGGACAGGTCAGTAGCAGACAGGGGGTTAGGGACTGGACAGGTCAGTAGCAGACAGGTCAGTAGGGTTAGGGACTGGACAGGTCAGTAGCAGACAGGGGGTTAGGGTTAGGGACTGGACAGGTCAGTAGCAGACAGGGGGTTAGGGACTGGACAGGTCAGTAGCAGACAGGGGGTTAGGGACTGGACAGGTCAGTAGCAGACAAGGGGTTAGGGACTGGACAGGTCAGTTAGGGACTAGCAGACAGGGGGTATAGGGACTGGACAGGTCAGTAGCAGACAGGGGTTAGGGACTGGACAGGTCAGTAGCAGACAGGGGGTTAGGGACTGGACAGGTCAGTAGCAGACAGGGGGGGTTAGGGACTGGACAGGTCAGTAGCAGACAGGGGTTAGGGACTGGACAGGTCAGTAGCAGACAGGGGTTAGGGACTGGACAGGTCAGTAGCAGACAGGGGTTAGGGACTGGACAGGTCTGTAGCAGACAGTGGGTTAGGGTTAGGGACTGGACAGGTCAGTAGCAGACAGGGGGTTAGGGACTGGACAGGTCAGTAGCAGACAAGGGGTTAGGGACTGGACAGGTCAGTAGCAGACAGGGGGTTAGGGACTGGACAGGTCAGTAGCAGACAAGGGGTTAGGGACTGGACAGGTCAGTAGCAGACAGGGGTTAGGGACTGGACAGGTCAGTAGCAGACAGGGGGTTAGGGACTGGACAGGTCAGTATCAGACAGGGGGTTAGGGTTAGGGACTGGACAGGTCAGTAGCAGACAGGGGGTTAGGGACTGGACAGGTCAGTAGCAGACAGGGGGTTAGGGACTGGACAGGTCAGTAGCAGACAAGGGGTTAGGGACTGGACAGGTCAGTAGCAGACAGGTATAGGGACTGGACAGGTCAGTAGCAGACAGGGGTTAGGGACTGGACAGGTCAGGTCAGTGGACAGCAGACAGGGGGTTAGGGACTGGACAGGTCAGTAGCAGACAGGGGGTTAGGGACTGGACAGGTCAGTAGCAGACAGGGGTTAGGGACTGGACAGGTCAGTAGCAGACAGGGGTTAGGGACTGGACAGGTCAGTAGCAGACAGGGGGTTAGGGACTGGACAGGTCAGTAGCAGACAGGGGGGGTTAGGGACTGGACAGGTCAGTAGCAGACAGGGGTTAGGGACTGGACAGGTCAGTAGCAGACAGGGGGTTAGGGACTGGACAGGTCAGTAGCAGACAGGGGGTTAGGGACTGGACAGGTCAGTAGCAGACAGGGGGTTAGGGACTGGACAGGTCAGTAGCAGACAGGGGTTAGGGACTGGACAGGTCAGTAGCAGACAGGGGGTTAGGGACTGGACAGGTCAGTAGCAGACAGGGGGTTAGGGACTGGACAGGTCAGTAGCAGACAGGGGGTTAGGGACTGGACAGGTCAGGGGTTAGGGACTGGACAGTAGCAGACAGGGGTTAGGGACTGGACAGGTCAGTAGCAGACAGGGGTTAGGGACTGGACAGGTCAGTAGCAGACAGGGGGTTAGGGTGGACAGGTAGGCAGACTGGACTGGACAGGTCAGTAGCAGACAGGGGGGTTAGGGACTGGACAGGTCAGTAGCAGACAGGGGGTTAGGGACTGGACAGGTCAGTAGCAGACAGGGGGTTAGGGACTGGACAGGTCAGTAGCAGACAAGGGGTAAGGGACTGGACAGGTCAGTAGCAGACAGGGGGTTAGGGACTGGACAGGTCGGTAGCAGACAGGGGGTTAGGGACTGGACAGGTCAGTAGCAGACAGGGACTGGGGTTAGCAGACAGGGTTAGGGACTGGACAGGTCAGTAGCAGACAGGGGGGTTAGGGACTGGACAGGTCAGTAGCAGACAGGGGGTTAGGGACTGGACAGGTCAGTAGCAGACAAGGGGTTAGGGACTGGACAGGTCAGTAGCAGACAGGGGGGTATAGGGACTGGACAGGTCAGTAGCAGACAGGGGTTAGGGACTGGACAGGTCAGTAGCAGACAGGGGGTTAGGGACTGGACAGGTCAGTAGCAGACAGGGGTTAGGGACTGGACAGGTCAGTAGCAGACAGGGGGTTAGGGACTGGACAGGTCAGTAGCAGACAGGGGTTAGGGACTGGACAGGTCAGTAGCAGACAGGGGTTAGGGACTGGACAGGTCAGTAGCAGACAGGGGGTTAGGGTTAGGGACTGGACAGGTCAGTAGCAGACAGGGGTTAGGGACTGGACAGGTCAGTAGCAGACAGGGGGTTAGGGACTGGACAGGTCAGTAGCAGACAGGGGGTTAGGGACTGGACAGGTCAGTAGCAGACAGGGGTTAGGGACTGGACAGGTCAGTAGCAGACAGGGGGTTAGGGACTGGACAGGTCAGTAGCAGACAGGGGGTTAGGGACTGGACAGGTCAGTAGCAGACAGGGGTTAGGGACTGGACAGGTCAGTAGCAGACAGAGGGTTAGGGACTGGACAGGTCAGTAGCAGACAGGGGTTAGGGACTGGACAGGTCAGTAGCAGACAGGGGTTAGGGACTGGACAGGTCAGTAGCAGACAGGGGGGGGTTAGGGACTGGACAGGTCAGTAGCAGACAGGGGGTTAGGGACTGGACAGGTCAGTAGCAGACAGGGGTTAGGGACTGGACAGGTCGGTAGCAGACAGGGGGTTAGGGGAGTGGACAGGTCAGTAGCAGACAGGGGGTTAGGGTTAGGGACTGGACAGGTCAGTAGCAGACAGGGGTTAGGGACTGGACAGGTCAGTAGCAGACAAGGGGGGGGTGGACAGGTCAGGGACTGGACAGGTCAGTAGCAGACAGGGGGTTAGGGACTGGACAGGTCGGTAGCAGACAGGGGGTTAGGGACTGGACAGGTCAGTAGCAGACAGGGGGTTAGGGTTAGGGACTGGACAGGTCAGTAGCAGACAGGGGGTGAGGGACTGGACAGGTCAGTAGCAGACAGGGGTTAGGGACTGGACAGGTCAGTAGCAGACAGGGGGTTAGGGTTAGGGACTGGACAGGTCAGTAGCAGACAGGGGGTTAGGGACTGGACAGGTCAGTAGCAGACAGGGGTTAGGGACTGGACAGGTCAGTAGCAGACAGGGGTTAGGGACTGGACAGGTCAGTAGCAGACAGGGGGTTAGGGACTGGACAGGTCAGTAGCAGACAGGGGGTTAGGGATAGGGACTGGACAGGTCAGTAGCAGACAGGGGGTTAGGGACTGGACAGGTCAGTAGCAGACAGGGGTTAGGGACTGGACAGGTCAGTAGCAGACAGGGGGTTAGGGTTAGGGACTGGACAGGTCAGTAGCAGACAGGGGGTTAGGGACTGGACAGGTCAGTAGCAGACAAGGGGTGAGGGACTGGACAGGTCAGTAGCAGACAGGGGGTTAGGGTTAGGGACTGGACAGGTCAGTAGCAGACAGACTGGACAGGTTAGGGACTGGACAGGTCAGTAGCAGACAGGGGGTTAGGGACTGGACAGGTCAGTAGCAGACAGAGGGTTAGGGACTGGACAGGTCAGTAGCAGACAATGGGTTAGGGTTAGGGACTGGACAGGTCAGTAGCAGACAGGGGGTTAGGGACTGGACAGGTCAGTAGCAGACAGGAGTTAGGGACTGGACAGGTCAGTAGCAGACAGGGGGGGGTTAGGGACTGGACAGGTCAGTAGCAGACACTGGACAGGGGGTTAGGGACTGGACAGGGTCAGGGGGGGTTAGGGACTGGACAGGTCAGTAGCAGACAGGGGGTTAGGGACTGGACAGGTCAGTAGCAGACAGGGGGGGTTAGGGTTAGGGACTGGACAGGTCAGTAGCAGACAGGGGGTTAGGGACTGGACAGGTCAGTAGCAGACAAGGGGTTAGGGACTGGACAGGTCAGTAGCAGACAGGGGTTAGGGACTGGACAGGTCAGTAGCAGACAGGGGGTTAGGGACTGGACAGGTCAGTAGCAGACAGGGGTTAGGGTTAGGGACTGGACAGGTCAGTAGCAGACAGGGGTTAGGGACTGGACAGGTCAGTAGCAGACAGGGGTTAGGGACTGGACAGGTCGGTAGCAGACAGGGGGGTTAGGGACTGGACAGGTCAGTAGCAGACAGGGGGTTAGGGACTGGACAGGTCAGTAGCAGACAGAGGGTTAGGGACTGGACAGGTCAGTAGCAGACAGGGGGTTAGGGTTAGGGACTGGACAGGTCAGTAGCAGACAGGGGTTAGGGACTGGACAGGTCAGTAGCAGACAGGGGGTGGACAGGTCAGTAGCAGACAGGGGTTAGGGACTGGACAGGTCAGTAGCAGACAGGGGGTTAGGGTTAGGGACTGGACAGGTCAGTAGCAGACAGGGGTTAGGGACTGGACAGGTCAGTAGCAGACAGGGGTTAGGGACTGGACAGGTCAGTAGCAGACAGGGGGTTAGGGTTAGGGACTGGACAGGTCAGTAGCAGACAGGGGTTAGGGACTGGACAGGTCAGTAGCAGACAGGGGGTTAGGGACTGGACAGGTCAGTAGCAGACAGGGGGTTAGGGTTAGGGACTGGACAGGTCAGTAGCAGACAGGGGTTAGGGACTTGACAGGTCAGTAGCAGACAGGGGGTTAGGGTTAGGGACTGAACAGGTCAGTAGCAGACATGGGTTAGGGACTGGACAGGTCAGTAGCAGACAGGGGGTTAGGGTTAGGGACTGGACAGGTCAGTAGCAGACAGGTATAGGGACTGGACAGGTCAGTAGCAGACAGGGGTTAGGGACTGGACAGGTCAGCAGCAGACAGGGGGTTAGGGACTGGACAGGTCAGTAGCAGACAGGGGTTAGGGACTGGACAGGTCAGTAGCAGACAGGGGGTTAGGGACTGGACAGGTCAGTAGCAGACAGGGGTTAGGGACTGGACAGGTCAGTAGCAGACAGGGGGTTAGGGACTGGACAGGTCAGTAGCAGACAGGGGGTTAGGGTTAGGGACTGGACAGGTCAGTAGCAGACAGGGGTTAGGGACTGGACAGGTCAGTAGCAGACAGGGGGTTAGGGACTGGACAGGTCAGTAGCAGACAGGGGGGGGGGTTAGGGACTGGACAGGTCAGTAGCAGACAGGGGTTAGGGACTGGACAGGTCAGTAGCAGACACGGGGTTAGGGACTGGACAGGTCAGTAGCAGACAGGGGTTAGGGACTGGACAGGTCGGTAGCAGACAGGGGGTTAGGGACTGGACAGGTCAGTAGCAGACAGGGGGGGGTTAGGGACTGGACAGGTCAGTAGCAGACAGAGGGTTAGGGACTGGACAGGTCAGTAGCAGACAGGGGGTTAGGGTTAGGGACTGGACAGGTCAGTAGCAGACAGGGGTTAGGGACTGGACAGGTCAGTAGCAGACAGGGGGGGTTAGGGACTGGACAGGTCAGTAGCAGACAGGGGGTTAGGGTTAGGGACTGGACAGGTCAGTAGCAGACAGGGGGGGGTTAGGGACTGGACAGGTCAGTAGCAGACAGGGGTTAGGGACTGGACAGGTCAGTAGCAGACAGGGGGTTAGGGTTAGGGACTGGACAGGTCAGTAGCAGACAGGGGTTAGGGACTGGACAGGTCAGTAGCAGACGGGGTTAGGGACTGGACAGGTCAGTAGCAGACAGGGGGGTTAGGGTTAGGGACTGGACAGGTCAGTAGCAGACAGGGGTTAGGGACTGGACAGGTCAGTAGCAGACAAGGGGTTAGGGACTGGACAGGTCAGTAGCAGACAGGGGGTTAGGGACTGGACAGGTCGGTAGCAGACAGGGGTTAGGGACTGGACAGGTCAGTAGCAGACAGGGGGGGTTAGGGTTAGGGACTGGACAGGTCAGTAGCAGACAGGGGGTGAGGGACTGGACAGGTCAGTAGCAGACAGGGGGTTAGGGACTGGACAGGTCAGTAGCAGACAGGGGGTTAGGGTTAGGGACTGGACAGGTCAGTAGCAGACAGGGACTGGGGTTACAGGGGGGGACTGGACAGGTCAGTAGCAGACAAGGGGTGAGGGACTGGACAGGTCAGTAGCAGACGGGTTAGGGACTGGACAGGTCGGTAGCAGACAGGGGGTTAGGGACTGGACAGGTCAGTAGCAGACAGGGGGTTAGGGTTAGGGACTGGACAGGTCAGTAGCAGACAGAGGGTTAGGGACTGGACAGGTCAGTAGCAGACAGGGGGTTAGGGACTGGACAGGTCAGTAGCAGACAGAGGGTTAGGGACTGGACAGGTCAGTAGCAGACAATGGGTTAGGGTTAGGGACTGGACAGGTCAGTAGCAGACAGGGGGTTAGGGACTGGACAGGTCAGTAGCAGACAGGAGTTAGGGACTGGACAGGTCAGTAGCAGACAGGGGGTTAGGGACTGGACAGGTCAGTAGCAGACAGGGGTTAGGGACTGGACAGGTCAGTAGCAGACAGGGGGTTAGGGACTGGACAGGTCAGTAGCAGACAGGGGGTTAGGGTTAGGGACTGGACAGGTCAGTAGCAGACAGGGGGTTAGGGACTGGACAGGTCAGTAGCAGACAGGAGTTAGGGACTGGACAGGTCAGTAGCAGACAGGGGGTTAGGGACTGGACAGGTCAGTAGCAGACAGGGGGGTTAGGGGGGACTGGACAGGTCGGTAGCAGACAGGGGGTTAGGGACTGGACAGGTCAGTAGCAGACAGGGGGTTAGGGACTTAGGGACAGGGGTTAGGGACTGGACAGGTCAGTAGCAGACAGGGGTTAGGGACTGGACAGGTCAGTAGCAGACAGGGGGTTAGGGACTGGACAGGTCAGTAGCAGACAGGGGGTTAGGGACTGGACAGGTCGGTAGCAGACAGGGGGTTAGGGACTGGACAGGTCAGTAGCAGACAGGGGGTTAGGGTTAGGGACTGGACAGGTCAGTAGCAGACAGGGGTTATGGACTGGACAGGTCAGTAGCAGACAGGGGGTTAGGGACTGGACAGGTCGGTAGCAGACAGGGGGGACAGGGGGTTAGGGACTGGACAGGTCAGTAGCAGACAGGGGGTTAGGGACTGGACAGGTCAGTAGCAGACAGAGGGTTAGGGACTGGACAGGTCAGTAGCAGACAGGGGGTTAGGGTTAGGGACTGGACAGGTCAGTAGCAGACAGGGGTTAGGGACTGGACAGGTCAGTAGCAGACGGGGGTTAGGGACTGGACAGGTCAGTAGCAGACAGGGGGGGGTTAGGGACTGGACAGGTCAGTAGCAGACAGGGGTTAGGGACTGGACAGGTCAGTAGCAGACAGGGGTTAGGGACTGGACAGGTCAGTAGCAGACAGGGGTTAGGGTTAGGGACTGGACAGGTCAGTAGCAGACAGGGGTTAGGGACTGGACAGGTCAGTAGCAGACGGGGTTAGGGACTGGACAGGTCAGTAGCAGACAGGGGGTTAGGGTTATGGACCGGTCAGTAGCAGACAGGGGTTAGGGACTTGACAGGTCAGTAGCAGACAGGGGTTAGGGTTAGGGACTGGACAGGTCAGTAGCAGACAGGGGTTAGGGACTGGACAGGTCAGTAGCAGACAGGGGGTTAGGGTTAGGGACTGGACAGGTCAGTAGCAGACAGGGGGTTAGGGACTGGACAGGTCAGTAGCAGACAGGGGGTTAGGGACTGGACAGGTCAGTAGCAGACAGGAGTTAGGGACTGGACAGGTCAGTAGCAGACAGGGGGTTAGGGACTGGACAGGTCAGTAGCAGACAGGGGGTTAGGGTTAGGGACTGGACCGGTCAGTAGCAGACAGGGGTTAGGGACTTGACAGGTCAGTAGCAGACAGGGGGTTAGGGTTAGGGACTGGACAGGTCAGTAGCAGACAGGGGTTAGGGACTGGACAGGTCAGTAGCAGACAGGGGGTTAGGGTTAGGGACTGGACAGGTCAGTAGCAGACAGGGGGTTAGGGACTGGACAGGTCAGTAGCAGACAGGGGTTAGGGACTGGACAGGTCAGTAGCAGACAGGGGTTAGGGACTGGACAGGTCAGTAGCAGACAGGGGGTTAGGGACTGGACAGGTCAGTAGCAGACAGGGGGTTAGGGACTGGACAGGTCAGTAGCAGACAGGTATAGGGACTGGACAGGTCAGTAGCAGACAGGGGTTAGGGACTGGACAGGTCAGCAGCAGACAGGGGGTTAGGGACTGGACAGGTCAGTAGCAGACAGGGGTTAGGGACTGGACAGGTCAGTAGCAGACAGGGGGTTAGGGACTGGACAGGTCAGTAGCAGACAGGGGTTAGGGACTGGACAGGTCGGTAGCAGACAGGGGGTTAGGGACTGGACAGGTCAGTAGCAGACAGGGGGTTAGGGACTGGACAGGTCAGTAGCAGACAGAGGGTTAGGGACTGGACAGGTCAGTAGCAGACAGGGGGTTAGGGTTAGGGACTGGACAGGTCAGTAGCAGACAGGGGTTAGGGACTGGACAGGTCAGTAGCAGACGGGGGTTAGGGACTGGACAGGTCAGTAGCAGACAGGGGGTTAGGGTTAGGGACTGGACAGGTCAGTAGCAGACAGGGGTTAGGGACTGGACAGGTCAGTAGCAGACAGGGGTTAGGGACTGGACAGGTCAGTAGCAGACAGGGGGTTAGGGTTAGGGACAGGTCAGTAGCAGACAGGGGTTAGGGACTGGACAGGTCAGTAGCAGACGGGGTTAGGGACTGGACAGGTCAGTAGCAGACAGGGGGTTAGGGTTAGGGACTGGACAGGTCAGTAGCAGACAGGGGTTAGGGACTTGACAGGTCAGTAGCAGACAGGGGGTTAGGGTTAGGGACTGGACAGGTCAGTAGCAGACAGGGGTTAGGGACTGGACAGGTCAGTAGCAGACAGGGGGTTAGGGTTAGGGACTGGACAGGTCAGTAGCAGACAGGGGTTAGGGACTGGACAGGTCAGTAGCAGACAGGGGGTTAGGGACTGGACAGGTCAGTAGCAGACAGGGGGTTAGGGACTGGACAGGTCAGTAGCAGACAGGAGTTAGGGACTGGACAGGTCAGTAGCAGACAGGGGGTTAGGGACTGGACAGGTCAGTAGCAGACAGAGGGTTAGGGACTGGACAGGTCAGTAGCAGACAGGGGGTATAGGGACTGGACAGGTCAGTAGCAGACAGGGGGTAGGGACTGGACAGGTCAGTAGCAGACAGGGGGTTAGGGACTGGACAGGTCAGTAGCAGACAGGGGTTAGGGACTGGACAGGTCAGTAGCAGACAAGGGGTTAGGGACTGGACATGTCAGTAGCAAACAGGGGGTGAGGGACTGGACAGGTCAATAGCAGACAGGGGTTAGGGACTGGACAGGTCAGTAGCAGACAGGGGGTTAGGGTTAGGGACTGGACAGGTTAGTAGCAGACAGGGGGTTAGGGACTGGACAGGTCAGTAGCAGACAGGTGGTTAGGGACTGGACAGGTCAGTAGCAGACAGGGGTAAGGGACTGGACAGGTCAGTAGCAGACAGGGGGTTAGGGACTGGACAGGTCAGTAGCAAACTGGGGGTTAGGGTTAGGGACTGGACAGGTCAGTAGCAGACAGGGGGTGAGGGACTGGACAGGTCAGTAGCAGACAGGGGTTAGGGACTGGACAGGTCAGTAGCAGACAGGAGTTAGGGACTGGACAGGTCAGGTCAGTAGCAGACAGGGGGTTAGGGACTGGACAGGTCAGTAGCAGACAGGGGGTTAGGGACTGGACAGGTCAGTAGCAGACAGGTATAGGGACTGGACAGGTCAGTAGCAGACAGGGGGTTAGGGACTGGACAGGTCAGTAGCAGACAGGGGGTTAGGGACTGGACAGGTCAGTAGCAGACAGGGGGTTAGGGACTGGACAGGTCAGTAGCAGACAGGGGGTTAGGGACTGGACAGGTCAGTAGCAGACAGGGGTTAGGGACTGGACAGGTCGGTAGCAGACAGGGGGTTAGGGACTGGACAGGTCAGTAGCAGACAGGGGGGGTTAGGGACTGGACAGGTCAGTAGCAGACAGAGGGTTAGGGACTGGACAGGTCAGTAGCAGACAGGGGGTTAGGGTTAGGGACTGGACAGGTCAGTAGCAGACAGGGGTTAGGGACTGGACAGGTCAGTAGCAGACGGGGGTTAGGGACTGGACAGGTCAGTAGCAGACAGGGGGTTAGGGTTAGGGACTGGACAGGTCAGTAGCAGACAGGGGTTAGGGACTGGACAGGTCAGTAGCAGACAGGGGTTAGGGACTGGACAGGTCAGTAGCAGACAGGGGGTTAGGGGACTGGACAGGTCAGTAGCAGACAGGGGTTAGGGACTGGACAGGTCAGTAGCAGACAGGGGTTAGGGACTGGACAGGTCAGTAGCAGACAGGGGGTTAGGGTTAGGGACTGGACAGGTCAGTAGCAGACAGGGGTTAGGGACTTGGACAGGTCAGTAGCAGACAGGGGGTTAGGGTTAGGGACTGGACAGGTCAGTAGCAGACAGGGGTTAGGGACTGGACAGGTCAGTAGCAGACAGGGGGTTAGGGTTAGGGACTGGACAGGTCAGTAGCAGACAGGGGGTTAGGGACTGGACAGGTCAGTAGCAGACAGGGGGTTAGGGACTGGACAGGTCAGTAGCAGACAGGGGGTTAGGGACTGGACAGGTCAGTAGCAGACAGGAGTTAGGGACTGGACAGGTCAGTAGCAGACAGGGGGTTAGGGACTGGACAGGTCAGTAGCAGACAGAGGGTTAGGGACTGGACAGGTCAGTAGCAGACAGGTATAGGGACTGGACAGGTCAGTAGCAGACAGGGGGTAGGGACTGGACAGGTCAGTAGCAGACAGGGGGTTAGGGACTGGACAGGTCAGTAGCAAACTGGGGGTTAGGGTTAGGGACTGGACAGGTCAGTAGCAGACAGGGGGTGAGGGACTGGACAGGTCAGTAGCAGACAGGGGTTAGGGACTGGACAGGTCAGTAGCAGACAGGAGTTAGGGACTGGACAGGTCAGTAGCAGACAGGGGGTTAGGGACTGGACAGGTCAGTAGCAGACAGGGGGTTAGGGACTGGACAGGTCAGTAGCAGACAGGTATAGGGACTGGACAGGTCAGTAGCAGACAGGGGTTAGGGACTGGACAGGTCAGGTCAGTAGCAGACAGGGGGTTAGGGACTGGACAGGTCAGTAGCAGACAGGGGTTAGGGACTGGACAGGTCAGTAGCAGACAGGGGGTTAGGGACTGGACAGGTCAGTAGCAGACAGGGGTTAGGGACTGGACAGGTCGGTAGCAGACAGGGGGTTAGGGACTGGACAGGTCAGTAGCAGACAGGGGGTTAGGGACTGGACAGGTCAGTAGCAGACAGAGGGTTAGGGACTGGACAGGTCAGTAGCAGACAGGGGGTTAGGGTTAGGGACTGGACAGGTCAGTAGCAGACAGGGGTTAGGGACTGGACAGGTCAGTAGCAGACGGGGGTTAGGGACTGGACAGGTCAGTAGCAGACAGGGGGTTAGGGTTAGGGACTGGACAGGTCAGTAGCAGACAGGGGTTAGGGACTGGACAGGTCAGTAGCAGACAGGGGTTAGGGACTGGACAGGTCAGTAGCAGACAGGGGGTTAGGGACTGGACAGGTCAGTAGCAGACAGGGGTTAGGGACTGGACAGGTCAGTAGCAGACGGGGTTAGGGACTGGACAGGTCAGTAGCAGACAGGGGGTTAGGGTTAGGGACTGGACAGGTCAGTAGCAGACAGGGGGTTAGGGACTGACAGGTCAGTAGCAGACAGGGGGTTAGGGTTAGGGACTGGACAGGTCAGTAGCAGACAGGGGTTAGGGACTGGACAGGTCAGTAGCAGACAGGGGGTTAGGGTTAGGGACTGGACAGGTCAGTAGCAGACAGGGGTTAGGGACTGGACAGGTCAGTAGCAGACAGGGGGTTAGGGACTGGACAGGTCAGTAGCAGACAGGGGGTTAGGGACTGGACAGGTCAGTAGCAGACAGGGGGTTAGGGACTGGACAGGTCAGTAGCAGACAGGGGGTTAGGGACTGGACAGGTCAGTAGCAGACAGAGGGTTAGGGACTGGACAGGTCAGTAGCAGACAGGTATAGGGACTGGACAGGTCAGTAGCAGACAGGGGGTAGGGACTGGACAGGTCAGTAGCAGACAGGGGGTTAGGGACTGGACAGGTCAGTAGCAGACAGGGGTTAGGGACTGGACAGGTCAGTAGCAGACAGGGGGTTAGGGACTGGACATGTCAGTAGCAAACAGGGGGTGAGGGACTGGACAGGTCAATAGCAGACAGGGGTTAGGGACTGGACAGGTCAGTAGCAGACAGGGGGTTAGGGTTAGGGACTGGACAGGTTAGTAGCAGACAGGGGGTTAGGGACTGGACAGGTCAGTAGCAGACAGGTGGTTAGGGACTGGACAGGTCAGTAGCAGACAGGGGTAAGGGACTGGACAGGTCAGTAGCAGACAGGGGGTTAGGGACTGGACAGGTCAGTAGCAAACTGGGGGTTAGGGTTAGGGACTGGACAGGTCAGTAGCAGACAGGGGGTGAGGGACTGGACAGGTCAGTAGCAGACAGGGGTTAGGGACTGGACAGGTCAGTAGCAGACAGGGGTTAGGGACTGGACAGGTCAGTAGCAGACAGGGGTGAGGGACTGGACAGGTCAGTAGCAGACAGGGGTTAGGGACTGGACAGGTCAGTAGCAGACAGGGGGTTAGGGTTAGGGACTGGACAGGTAAGTAGCAGACAGGGGGTTAGGGACTGGATAGGTCAGTAGCAGACAGGGGGTTAGGGACTGGACAGGTCAGTAGTAGACAGGGGTTAGGGACTGGACAGGTCAGTAGCAGACAGGGTTTAAGGACTGGACAGGTCAGTAGCAGACAGGGGGTTAGGGACTGGACAGGTCAGTAGCAAACAGGGGGTTAGTGTTAGGGACTGGACAGGTCAGTAGCAGACAGGGGTGAGGGACTGGACAGGTCAGTAGCAGACAGGGGTTAGGGACTGGACAGGTCAGTAGCAGACAGGGGGTTAGGGACTGGACAGGTCAGTAGCAGACAGGGGGTGAGGGACTGGACAGGTCAGTAGCAGACAGGGGTTAGGGACTGGACAGGTCAGTAGCAGACAGGGGGTTAGGGTTAGGGACTGGACAGGTCAGTAGCAGACAGGGGTTAGGGACTGGACAGGTCAGAAGCAGACAGGGGGTTAGGGTTAGGGGCTGGACAGGTCAGTAGCAGACAGGGGTTAGGGACTGGACACGTCAGTAGCAGACAGGGGGTTAGGGACTGGACTGTTCAGTAGCAGACAGGGGGTTAGGGACTGGACAGGTCAGTAGCAGACAGGAGTTAGGGACTGGACAGGTCAGTAGCAGACAGGGGGTAAGGGACTGGACAGGTCAGTAGCAGACAGGGGGTTAGGGACGGGACAGGTCAGTAGCAGACAGGTATAGGGACTGGACAGGTCAATAGCAGACAGGAGTTAGGGACTGGACAGGTCAGTATCAAACAGGGGGTTAGGGACTGGACAGGTCAGTAGCAGACAGGGGTTAGGGACTGGACAGGTCAGTAGCAGACAGGGGGTTAGGGACTGGACAGGTCAGTAGCAAACAGGGGGTGAGGGACTGGACAGGTCAATAGCAGACAGGGGTTAGGGACTGGACAGGTCAGTAGCAGACAGGGGGTTAGGGTTAGGGACTGGACAGGTTAGTAGCAGACAGGGTGTTAGGGACTGGACAGGTCAGTAGCAGACAGGGGGTTAGGGACTGGACAGGTCAGTAGCAGACAGGGGGTTAGGGACTGGACAGGTCAGTAGCAGACAGGGGTAAGGGACTGGACAGGTCAGTAGCAGACAGGGGGTTAGGGACTGGACAGGTCAGTAGCAAACAGGGGGTTAGGGTTAGGGACTGGACAGGTCAGTAGCAGACAGGGGGTGAGGGACTGGAAGGTCAGTAGCAGACTGGGGGGGGTTAGGGACTGGACAGGTCAGTAGCAGACAGGGGGGGGTTAGGGACTGGACAGGTCAGTAGCAGACAGGGGGTTAGGGACTGGACAGGTCAGTAGCAAACAGGGGGTTAGGGTTAGGGACTGGACAGGACAGTAGCAGACAGGGGTTAGGGACTGGACAGGTCAGTAGCAGAAGGGTTAGGGACTGGACAGGTCAGTAGCAGACTAGGGGTTAGGGACTGGACAGGTCAGTAGCAGACAGGGGGTTAGGGACTGGACAGGTCAGGTCAGTAGCAGACAGGGGGTTAGGGACTGGACAGGTCAGTAGCAGACAGGGGGTTAGGGACTGGACAGGTCAGTAGCAGACAGGGGTTAGGGACTGGACAGGTCAGTAGCAGACAGGGGGTTAGGGACTGGAGAGGTCAGTAGCAGACTGGGGGTTAGGGACTGGACAGGTCAGTAGCAGACAGGGGTTAGGGACTGGACAGGTCAGTAGCAGACAGGGGGTTAGGGACTGGACAGGTCAGTAGCAGACAGGGGGTTAGGGACTGGACAGGTCAGGTCAGTAGCAGACAGGGGGTTAGGGACTGGACAGGTCAGTAGCAGACACTGGGGGGTTAGGGACTGGACAGGTCAGTAGCAGACAGGGGGTTAGGGACTGGACAGGTCAGTAGCAGACAGGGGGTTAGGGACTGGACAGGTCAGTAGCAGACAGGGGAGAGGGACTGGACAGGTCAGTAGCAGACAGGGGTTAGGGACTGGACAGGTCAGTAGCAGACAGGGGGTTAGGGTTAGGGACTGGACAGGTCAGTAGCAGACAGGGGGTTAGGGACTGGACAGGTCAGTAGCAGACAGGGGTTAGGGACTGGACAGGTCAGTAGCAGACAGGGGTTAAGGACTGGACAGGTCAGTAGCAGACAGGGGGTTAGGGACTGGACAGGTCAGTAGCAGACAGGGGTTAGGGACTGGACAGGTCAGTAGCAGACAGGGGGTTAGGGACTGGACAGGTCAGTAGCAGACAGGGGGTGAGGGACTGGACAGGTCAGTAGCAGACAGGGGTTAGGGACTGGACAGGTCAGTAGCAGACAGGGGGTTAGGGTTAGGGACTGGACAGGTTAGTAGCAGACAGGGGTTAGGGACTGGACAGGTCAGTAGCAGACAGGGGGTTAGGGACTGGACAGGTCAGTAGCAGACAAGGGTTAGGGACTGGACAGGTCAGTAGCAGACAGGGGTTAAGGACTGGACAGGTCAGTAGCAGACAGGGGGTTAGGGACTGGACAGGTCAGTAGCAAACAGGGGGTTAGGGTTAGGGACTGGACAGGTCAGTAGCAGACAGGGGGTTAGGGACTGGACAGGTCAGTAGCAGACAGGGGGTAGGGTTAGGGACTGGACAGGTCAGTAGCAGACAGGGGGTTAGGGACTGGACAGGTCAGTAGCAGACAGGGGGTTAGGGACTGGACAGGTCAGTAGCAGACAGGGGGTTAGGGACTGGACAGGTCAGTAGCAGACAGGGGTTAGGGACTGGACAGGTCAGTAGCAGACAGGGGGTTAGGGACTGGACAGGTCAGTAGCAGACTGGGGGTTAGGGACTGGACAGGTCAGTAGCAGACAGGGGGTTAGGGTTAGGGACTGGACAGGTCAGTAGCAGACAGGGGGTTAGGGACTGGACAGGTCAGTAGCAGACAGGGGGTTAGGGACTGGACAGGTCAGGTCAGTAGCAGACAGGGGGTTAGGGACTGGACAGGTCAGTAGCAGACAGGGGGGGGTTAGGGACTGGACAGGTCAGTAGCAGACAGGGGGTTAGGGACTGGACAGGTCAGTAGCAGACAGGGGTTAGGGACTGGACAGGTCAGTAGCAGACAGGGGTTAGGGACTGGACAGGTCAGTAGCAGACAGGGGGTTAGGGACTGGACAGGTCAGTAGCAGACAGGGGGTTAGGGACTGGACAGGTCAGTAGCAGACAGGGGGTTAGGGACTGGACAGGTCAGTAGCAGACAGGGCAGAGGGACTGGACAGGTCAGTAGCAGACAGGGGTTAGGGACTGGACAGGTCAGTAGCAGACAGGGGGTTAGGGTTAGGGACTGGACAGGTCAGTAGCAGACAGGGGTTAGGGACTGGACAGGTCAGTAGTAGACAGGGGTTAGGGACTGGACAGGTCAGTAGCAGACAGGGGTTAAGGACTGGACAGGTCAGTAGCAGACAGGGGGTTAGGGACTGGACAGGTCAGTAGCAGACAGGGGGTTAGGGACTGGACAGGTCAGTAGCAGACAGGGGGTTAGGGACTGGACAGGTCAGTAGCAGACAGGGGGTTAGGGACTGGACAGGTCAGTAGCAGACAGGGGTTAGGGACTGGACAGGTCAGTAGCAGACAGGGGGTTAGGGACTGGACAGGTCAGTAGCAGACAGGGGGTGAGGGACTGGACAGGTCAGTAGCAGACAGGGGGTTAGGGACTGGACAGGTCAGTAGCAGACAGGGGGTTAGGGTTAGGGACTGGACAGGTTAGTAGCAGACAGGGGTTAGGGACTGGACAGGTCAGTAGCAGACAGGGGTTAGGGACTGGACAGGTCAGTAGCAGACAGGGGTTAGGGACTGGACAGGTCAGTAGCAGACAGGGGTTAAGGACTGGACAGGTCAGTAGCAGACAGGGGGTTAGGGACTGGACAGGTCAGTAGCAAACAGGGGGTTAGGGTTAGGGACTGGACAGGTCAGTAGCAGACAGAGGTTAGGGACTGGACAGGTCAGTCGCAGACAGGGGGTAAGGGTTAGGGACTGGACAGGTCAGTAGCAGACTGGGGGTTAGGGACTGGACAGGTCAGTAGCAGACAGGGGGTTAGGGACTGGACAGGTCAGTAGCAGACAGGGGGTTAGGGACTGGACAGGTCAGTAGCAGACAGGGGGTTAGGGACTGGACAGGTCAGTAGCAGACAGGGGTTAGGGACTGGACAGGTCAGTAGCAGACAGGGGGTTAGGGACTGGACAGGTCAGTAGCAGACAAGGGGTTAGGGACTGGACAGGTCAGTAGCAGACAGGGGGTTAGGGTTAGGGACTGGACAGGTCAGTAGCAGACAGGGGGTTAGGGACTGGACAGGTCAGTAGCAGACAGGGGGTTAGGGACTGGACAGGTCAGGTCAGTAGCAGACAGGGGGTTAGGGACTGGACAGGTCAGTAGCAGACAGGGGTTAGGGACTGGACAGGTCAGTAGCAGACAGGGGGTTAGGGACTGGACAGGTCAGTAGCAGACAGGGGTTAGGGACTGGACAGGTCAGTAGCAGACAGGGGTTAGGGACTGGACAGGTCAGTAGCAGACAGGGGGTTAGGGACTGGACAGGTCAGTAGCAGACAGGGGGTGAGGGACTGGACAGGTCAGTAGCAGACAGGGGTTAGGGACTGGACAGGTCAGTAGCAGACAGGGGTTAGGGACTGGACAGGTCAGTAGCAGACAGGGCAGAGGGACTGGACAGGTCAGTAGCAGACAGGGGTTAGGGACTGGACAGGTCAGTAGCAGACAGGGGGTTAGGGTTAGGGACTGGACAGGTCAGTAGCAGACAGGGGGTTAGGGACTTGACAGGTCAGTACTAGACAGGGTTAGGGACTGGACAGGTCAGTAGCAGACAGGGGTTAAGGACTGGACAGGTCAGTAGCAGACAGGGGTTAGGGACTGGACAGGTCAGTAGCAGACAGGGGGTTAGGGACTGGACAGGTCAGTAGCAGACAGGGGGTTAGGGACTGGACAGGTCAGTAGCAGACAGGGGGTTAGGGACTGGACAGGTCAGTAGCAGACAGGGGTTAGGGACTGGACAGGTCAGTAGCAGACAGGGGTTAGGGACTGGACAGGTCAGTAGCAGACAGGGGGTTAGGGACTGGACAGGTCAGTAGCAGACAGGGGGTTAGGGTTAGGGACTGGACAGGTTAGTAGCAGACAGGGGTTAGGGACTGGACAGGTCAGTAGCAGACAGGGGGTTAGGGACTGGACAGGTCAGTAGCAGACAGGGGTTAGGGACTGGACAGGTCAGTAGCAGACAGGGGTTAAGGACTGGACAGGTCAGTAGCAGACAGGGGTTAGGGACTGGACAGGTCAGTAGCACACAGGGGGTTAGGGTTAGGGACTGGACAGGTCAGTAGCAGACAGAGGTTAGGGACTGGACAGGTCAGTCGCAGACAGGGGGTAAGGGTTAGGGACTGGACAGGTCAGTAGCAGACTGGGGGTTAGGGACTGGACAGGTCAGTAGCAGACAGGTGGTTAGGGACTGGACAGGTCAGTAGCAGACAGGGGGTTAGGGACTGGACAGGTCAGTAGCAGACAGGGGGTTAGGGACTGGACAGGTCAGTAGCAGACAGGGGTTAGGGACTGGACAGGTCAGTAGCAGACAGGGGGGGTTAGGGACTGGACAGGTCAGTAGCAGACAGGGGTTAGGGACTGGAGAGGTCAGTAGCAGACTGGGGGTTAGGGACTGGACAGGTCAGTAGCAGACAGGGGGTTAGGGTTAGGGACTGGACAGGTCAGTAGCAGACAGGGGGTTAGGGTTAGGGACAGGTCAGTAGCAGACAGGGGGTTAGGGACTGGACAGGTCAGTAGCAGACAGGGGGTTAGGGACTGGACAGGTCAGGTCAGTAGCAGACAGGGGGTTAGGGACTGGACAGGTCAGTAGCAGACAGGGGTTAGGGACTGGACAGGTCAGTAGCAGACAGGGGGTTAGGGACTGGACAGGTCAGTAGCAGACAGGGGTTAGGGACTGGACAGGTCAGTAGCAGACAGGGCAGAGGGACTGGACAGGTCAGTAGCAGACAGGGGTTAGGGACTGGACAGGTCAGTAGCAGACAGGGGGTTAGGGTTAGGGACTGGACAGGTCAGTAGCAGACAGGGGGTTAGGGACTGGACAGGTCAGTAGTAGACAGGGGTTAGGGACTGGACAGGTCAGTAGCAGACAGGGGTTAAGGACTGGACAGGTCAGTAGCAGACAGGGGGTTAGGGACTGGACAGGTCAGTAGCAGACAGGGGGTTAGGGACTGGACAGGTCAGTAGCAGACAGGGGGTTAGGGTTAGGGACTGGACAGGTTAGTAGCAGACAGGGGTTAGGGACTGGACAGGTCAGTAGCAGACAGGGGGTTAGGGACTGGACAGGTCAGTAGCAGACAGGGGTTAGGGACTGGACAGGTCAGTAGCAGACAGGGGTTAAGGACTGGACAGGTCAGTAGCAGACAGGGGGTTAGGGACTGGACAGGTCAGTAGCAAACAGGGGGTTAGGGTTAGGGACTGGACAGGTCAGTAGCAGACAGAGGTTAGGGACTGGACAGGTCAGTCGCAGACAGGGGGTAAGGGTTAGGGACTGGACAGGTCAGTAGCAGACTGGGGGTTAGGGACTGGACAGGTCAGTAGCAGACAGGTGGTTAGGGACTGGACAGGTCAGTAGCAGACAGGGGGTTAGGGACTGGACAGGTCAGTAGCAGACAGGGGGTTAGGGACTGGACAGGTCAGTAGCAGACAGGGGTTAGGGACTGGACAGGTCAGTAGCAGACAGGGGGTTAGGGACTGGACAGGTCAGTAGCAGACAGGGGGTTAGGGACTGGAGAGGTCAGTAGCAGACTGGGGGTTAGGGACTGGACAGGTCAGTAGCAGACAGGGGGTTAGGGTTAGGGACTGGACAGGTCAGTAGCAGACAGGGGGTTAGGGACTGGACAGGTCAGTAGCAGACAGGGGGTTAGGGACTGGACAGGTCAGGTCAGTAGCAGACAGGGGGTTAGGGACTGGACAGGTCAGTAGCAGACAGGGGTTAGGGACTGGACAGGTCAGTAGCAGACAGGGGGTTAGGGACTGGACAGGTCAGTAGCAGACAGGGGTTAGGGACTGGACAGGTCAGTAGCAGACAGGGCAGAGGGACTGGACAGGTCAGTAGCAGACAGGGGTTAGGGACTGGACAGGTCAGTAGCAGACAGGGGGTTAGGGTTAGGGACTGGACAGGTCAGTAGCAGACAGGGGGTTAGGGACTGGACAGGTCAGTAGTAGACAGGGGTTAGGGACTGGACAGGTCAGTAGCAGACAGGGGTTAAGGACTGGACAGGTCAGTAGCAGACAGGGGGTTAGGGACTGGACAGGTCAGTAGCAGACAGGGGTTAGGGACTGGACAGGTCAGTAGCAGACAGGGGGTTAGGGACTGGACAGGTCAGTAGCAGACAGGGGGTTAGGGTTAGGGACTGGACTGGACAGGTTAGTAGCAGACAGGGGTTAGGGACTGGACAGGTCAGTAGCAGACAGGGGGTTAGGGACTGGACAGGTCAGTAGCAGACAGGGGTTAGGGACTGGACAGGTCAGTAGCAGACAGGGGTTAAGGACTGGACAGGTCAGTAGCAGACAGGGGGTTAGGGACTGGACAGGTCAGTAGCAAACAGGGGGTTAGGGTTAGGGACTGGACAGGTCAGTAGCAGACAGAGGTTAGGGACTGGACAGGTCAGTCGCAGACAGGGGGTAAGGGTTAGGGACTGGACAGGTCAGTAGCAGACTGGGGGTTAGGGACTGGACAGGTCAGTAGCAGACAGGGGGTTAGGGACTGGACAGGTCAGTAGCAGACAGGGGGTTAGGGACTGGACAGTTCAGTAGCAGACAGGGGGTTAGGGACTGGACAGGTCAGTAGCAGACAGGGGTTAGGGACTGGACAGGTCAGTAGCAGACAGGGGGTTAGGGACTGGACAGGTCAGTAGCAGACTGGGGGTTAGGGACTGGACAGGTCAGTAGCAGACAGGGGGTTAGGGTTAGGGACTGGACAGGTCAGTAGCAGACAGGGGGTTAGGGACTGGACAGGTCAGTAGCAGACAGGGGGTTAGGGACTGGACAGGTCAGGTCAGTAGCAGACAGGGGGTTAGGGACTGGACAGGTCAGTAGCAGACAGGGGTTAGGGACTGGACAGGTCAGTAGCAGACAGGGGTTAGGGACTGGACAGGTCAGTAGCAGACAGGGGGTTAGGGACTGGACAGGTCAGTAGCAGACAGGGGTTAGGGACTGGACAGGTCAGTAGCAGACAGGGGTTAGGGACTGGACAGGTCAGTAGCAGACAGGGGGTTAGGGACTGGACAGGTCAGTAGCAGACAGGGGGTGAGGGACTGGACAGGTCAGTAGCAGACAGGGGTTAGGGACTGGACAGGTCAGTAGCAGACAGGGCAGAGGGACTGGACAGGTCAGTAGCAGACAGGGGTTAGGGACTGGACAGGTCAGTAGCAGACAGGGGGTTAGGGTTAGGGACTGGACAGGTCAGTAGCAGACAGGGGGTTAGGGACTGGACAGGTCAGTAGTAGACAGGGGTTAGGGACTGGACAGGTCAGTAGCAGACAGGGGTTAAGGACTGGACAGGTCAGTAGCAGACAGGGGGTTAGGGACTGGACAGGTCAGTAGCAGACAGGGGTTAGGGACTGGACAGGTCAGTAGCAGACAGGGGGTTAGGGACTGGACATGTCAGTAGCAGACAGGGGGTGAGGGACTGGACAGGTCAGTAGCAGACAGGGGTTAGGGACTGGACAGGTCAGTAGCAGACAGGGGGTTAGGGTTAGGGACTGGACAGGTTAGTAGCAGACAGGGATTAGGGACTGGACAGGTCAGTAGCAGACAGGGGTTAGGGACTGGACAGGTCAGTAGCAGACAGGGGTTAGGGACTGGACAGGTCAGTAGCAGACAGGGGTTAAGGACTGGACAGGTCAGTAGCAGACAGGGGGTTAGGGACTGGACAGGTCAGTAGCAAACAGGGGGTTAGGGTTAGGGACTGGACAGGTCAGTAGCAGACAGAGGTTAGGGACTGGACAGGTCAGTCGCAGACAGGGGGTTAGGGTTAGGGACTGGACAGGTCAGTAGCAGACTGGGGGTTAGGGACTGGACAGGGTCAGGGGTTAGGGACTGGACAGACAGGGGGTTAGGGACTGGACAGGTCAGTAGCAGACAGGGGGTTAGGGTTAGTAGGACTGGGGGTTGGACAGGTCAGTAGCAGACAGGGGGGGGTTAGGGACTGGACAGGTCAGTAGCAGACAGGGGGTTAGGGACTGGACAGGTCAGTAGCAGACAGGGGGTTAGGGTTAGGGACTGGACAGGTCAGTAGCAGACAGGGGGACAGGGGGTTAGGGACTGGACAGGTCAGTAGCAGACACAGGGGTTAGGGACTGGACAGGTCAGTAGCAGACAGGGGGTTAGGGACTGGACAGGTCAGTAGCAGACAGGGGGTTAGGGACTGGACAGGTCAGGACTGGACAGGTCAGTAGCAGACTGGGGGTTAGGGACTGGACAGGTCAGTAGCAGACAGGGGTTAGGGACTGGACAGGTCAGTAGCAGACAGGGGGTTAGGGACTGGACAGGTCAGTAGCAGACAGGGGGTTAGGGACTGGACAGGTCAGTAGCAGACTGGGGGTTAGGGACTGGACAGGTCAGTAGCAGACAGGGGTTAGGGACTGGACAGGTCAGTAGCAGACAGGGGGTTAGGGACTGGACAGGTCAGTAGCAGACAGGGGTTAGGGACTGGACAGGTCAGTAGCAGACAGGGGGTTAGGGACTGGACAGGTCAGTAGCAGACTGGGGGTTAGGGACTGGACAGGTCAGTAGCAGACAGGGGTTAGGGACTGGACAGGTCAGTAGCAGACAGGGGGTTAGGGACTGGACAGGTCAGTAGCAGACTGGGGGTTAGGGACTGGACAGGTCAGTAGCAGACAGGGGGTTAGGGTTAGGGACTGGACAGGTCAGTAGCAGACAGGGGGTTAGGGACTGGACAGGTCAGTAGCAGACAGGGGGTTAGGGGGACTGGACAGGTCAGTAGCAGACAGGGGGTTAGGGACTGGACAGGTCAGTAGCAGACAGGGGGTTAGGGACTGGACAGGTCAGGTCAGTAGCAGACAGGTGGTTAGGGACTGGACAGGTCAGTAGCAGACAGGGGGTTAGGGACTGGACAGGTCAGGTCAGTAGCAGACAGGGGGTTAGGGACTGGACAGGTCAGTAGCAGACAGGGGTTAGGGACTGGACAGGTCAGTAGCAGACAGGGGGTTAGGGACTGGACAGGTCAGTAGCAGACAGGGGGTTAGGGACTGGACAGGTCAGGTCAGTAGCAGACTGGGGGTTAGGGACTGGACAGGTCAGTAGCAGACAGGGGGTTAGGGACTGGACAGGTCAGTAGCAGACAGGGGGTTAGGGACTGGACAGGTCAGTAGCAGACAGGGGGTTAGGGACTGGACAGGTCAGTAGCAGACAGGGGGTTAGGGACTGGACAGGTCAGTAGCAGACAGGGGTTAGGGACTGGACAGGTCAGGTCAGTAGCAGACTGGGGGTTAGGGACTGGACAGGTCAGTAGCAGACAGGGGTTAGGGACTGGACAGGTCAGTAGCAGACAGGGGGTTAGGGACTGGACAGGTCAGTAGCAGACAGGGGGTTAGGGACTGGACAGGTCAGTAGCAGACAGGGGGTTAGGGTTAGGGACTGGACAGGTCAGTAGCAGACAGGGGGTTAGGGACTGGACAGGTCAGTAGCAGACAGGGGATTAGGGTTAGGGACTGGACAGGTTAGTAGCAGACAGGGGGTTAGGGTTAGGGACTGGACAGGTCAGTAGCAGACAGGGGGTTAGGGACTGGACAGGTCAGTAGCAGACAGGGGGTTAGGGACTGGACAGGTCAGTAGCAGACTGGGGGTTAGGGACTGGACAGGTCAGTAGCAGACAGGTATAGGGACTGGACAGGTCAGTAGCAGACAGGGGTTAAGGACTCGACAGGTCAGTAGCAGACAGGGGGTTAGGGACTGGACAGGTCATTAGCAGACAGGGGTTAAGGACTCGACAGGTCAGTAGCAGATAGGGGTTAGGGACTGGACAGGTCAGTAGCAGACAGGGGGTTAGGGTTAGGGACTGGACAGGTCAGTAGCAGACAGAGGTTAGGGACTGGACAGGTCAGTCGCAGACAGGGGGTAAGCGTTAGGGACTGGACAGGTCAGTAGCAGACTGGGGGTTAGGGACTGGACAGGTCAGTAGCAGACATGGGTTAGGGACTGGACAGGTCGGTAGCAGACAGGGGGTTAGGGACTGGACAGGTCAGTAGCAGACAGGGGGTTAGGGACTGGACAGGTCAGTAGCAGACAGGGGTTAGGGACTGGACAGGTCAGTAGCAGACAGGGGTTAGGGACTGGACAGGTTAGTAGCAGACAGGGGGTTAGGGACTGGACAGGTCAGTAGCAGACAGGGGGTTAGGGACTGGACAGGTCAGTTGCAGACAGTGGGTTAGGGACTGGACAGGTCAGTAGCAGACAGGGGTTAGGGACTGGACAGGTCAGTAGCAGACAGGGGGTTAGGGACTGGACAGGTCAGTAGCAGACAGGGAGTTAGGGTTAGGGACTGGACAGGTCAGTAGCAGACAGGGGGTTAGGGACTGGACAGGTCAGTAGCAGACAGGGAGTTAGGGTTAGGGACTGGACAGGTTAGTAGCAGACTGGGGGTTAGGGTTAGGGACTGGACAGATCAGTAGCCGACAGGGAGTTAGGGACTGGACAGGTCAGTAGCAGACAGGGGTAAGGGACTGGACAGGTCAGTAGCAGAAAGGGGGTTAGGGACTGCAGAGGTCAGTAGCAGACAGGGGGTTAGGGACTGGACAGGTCAGTAGCAGACAGGGGGTTAGGGACTGGACAGGTCAGTAGCAGACAGGTGTGTTAGGGACTGGACAGGTCAGTAGAGGAGGAGCAGGAACCAGGAGAGGATGGAGATTGATAGACACCCCATCTCTGTCTCTCTCTCTCTCACACACACACAATTTGTCTGCCTGTCTGACTAGGGCTGGTCAGAGCTGATCAGGGCTGGTCAGTCAGACTACTGCACCTTGTTCTGTCTTGAGTGAATGAGAGAGGCTGTTGCTATGTCACTCCTGGGGGTTTGACGAGGCTGTTGTGATGTCACTACGATCACCTAGTCCACTTCTCTAGAAATTCTGAAATATGAACAGGCGATAGCAGCGACATCACAACATCATGGACTGAAGAGTTGTATGTGTTTGTCTGCCACCTAGTGGTTATAGCCTGTTATGACACGACAGAGGTCTTCAATCTCCCAAGTCTCCACTAGGTGGCAGGATTGTATAAAAGACTTCATAGCACCCGAGCAGAACTGACGCACGTTCAAATCAAATCAAATGTATTTATAAAGCCCTTCTTACATCAGCTAATATCTCAAAGTGCTGTACAGAAACCAGGCCTGAAACCACAAACAGCAAGCAATGCAGGTGTAGAAGCATGTTCTGGGAATACGTGTAAAAAATTATATAAAAAAATAAAGACAAATATAGTTGGATGAGATGTTCCCTCTTGAATGAGGTATTCAGCCTAATAATGGTTTAAACGGCCCACATAACACAAATATGTAAAAAATAGGAGTATTTTTTTATATGTTCAATGTTTTGGAAATATAATCTGAGCCTAATTTTATTTATTTTGTTTTATTTAACTTGACAAGTCAGCTAAGAACAAATGATTATAGTAAATAACAGCCTACCAAAAGGCCTCCTGCTGGGATGGGGCCTGGGATTAAAGAATATAACAAGAGACACAACACTACATAAAGAGACACCTAAGACGACAACAACATAACAAGGCAGCAACAACATGGTACAAACATTATTTGGCATAGACAACAGCACAAAGGTCAAGAAGGTAGAGACAACAATACATCATACAATGCAGCCACAACTGTCAGTAAGAGTGTCCATGATTGAGTCTTTGAATGAAGAGATTGAGATGAAACGGTCCAGTTTGAGTGTTTGTTGCAGCTCGTTCCAGTCGCTAGCTGCAACGACCTGGAAAAATGAGTGACCCAGGGATGTGTTTGCTTTGGGGACCTTTAACAGAATGTGTCTGGCAGAACGGGTGTTGTACAGTGGGGAGAACAAGTATTTGATACACTGCCGATTTTGGAGGTTTTCCCTACTTACAAGGCATGTAGAGGTCTGTAATTTTTTATCATAGGTACACTTCAACTCTGAGAGACGGGAATCTCAAGCAAAAATCCAGAAAATCACATTGTATGATTTTTAAGTAATTCATTTGCATTTTATTGCATGACATAAGTATTTGATCACCTACTAACCAGTAAGAATTCCAGCTCTCACAGACCTGTTAGTTTTTCTTAAAGAAGCCCTCCTGTTCTCCACTCATTACCTGTATTAACTGCATCTGTTTGAACTCGTTACCTGTATAAAAGACACCTGTCCACACACTCAATCAAACAGACTCCAACCTCTCCACAATGGCCAAGACCAGAGAGCTGTGTAAAGACATCAGGGATACAATTGTAGACCTGCACAAGGCTGGGATGGGCTACAGGACAATAGGCAAGCAGCTTGGTGAGAAGTCAACAACTGTTGGTGCAATTATTCGAAAAATGGTCAAGATGACGGTCTGGGGCTCCATGCAAGATCTCACCTCGTGGGGCATCAATGATCATGAGGAAGGTGAGGGATCAGCCCAGAACTACACGGCAGGACCTGGTCAATGACCTTAAGAGAGCTGGTACCACAGTCTCAAAGAAAACCATTAGTAACACACTACGTCGTCATGGATTAAAATCCTGCAGCGCCCGCAAGGTCCCCCTGCTCAAGCCAGCGCAGGTCCAGGCCCGTCTGAAGTTTCCCAGTGACCATCTGGATGATACAGAGGAGGAATGGGAGAAGGTCATGTGGTCTGATGAGACAAAAATATAATTTTTTGGTCTAAACTCCACTCGCTGTGTTTGGAGGACGAAGAAGGATGAGTACAACCCCAAGAATACCATCCCAACCGTGAAGCATGGAGGTGGAAACATCATTCTTTGGGGATGCTTTTCTGCAAAGGGGACAGGACGACTGCGCCGTATTGAGGGGAGGATGGATGGGGCCATGTATCGCTAGATCTTGGGCAACAACCTCCTTCCCTCAGTAAGAGCATTGAAGATGGGTCGTGGCTGGGTCTTCCAGCATGACAATGATCCCAAACACACAGCCAAGGCAACTAAGGAGTGGCTTCGTAAGAAGCATCTCAAGGTCCTGGAGTGGCCTAGCCAGTCTCCAGACCTGAGCCCAATAGAAAATCTTTGTAGGGAGCTGAAAGTCTGTATTGCCCAGCGACAGCCCCGAAACCTGAAGGATCTGGAGAAGGTCTGTATGGAGGAGTGGGCCAAAATCCCTGCTGCAGTGTGTGCAAACCTGGTCAAGAACTACAGGAAACGTATGATCTCTGTAATTGCAAACAAAGGTTTCTGTACCAAATATTAAGTTCTGCTTTTCTGATGTATCAAATACTTACGTCATGCAATAAAATGCTAATAAATTACTTAAAAACCAATAGCCTTAAGTGAACATACAAGCTTAGAAATAAGAATAGACAGTGCATATGACAGTGCAAATGGAACTTGTTAAATAAGAATCAACATATAGGCAACTTTGTTGAAAACACACACACACATATACACACACCAGTCAGATCACAACGATTCAATATATTTAGGTCATTTGAAGAGTTTATTTCCAAAACCCACCAATATCTGAAGATAAATATACTAACTACTGGGATATGTGGTTGTCCCACCTAGCTATCTGAATATACTAACTACTGTGATATGTGGTTGTCCCACCTAGCTATCTGAATATACTAACTACTGTGATATGTGGTTGTCTCAACTAGCTATCTGAATATACTAACTACTGTGATGTGTGGTTGTCCTCCTAGCTATCTGAATATACTAACTACTGTGATATGTGGTTGTCTCACCTAGCTATCTGAATATACTAACTACTGTGATATGTGGTTGTCTCACCTAGCTATCTGAAGATGAATATACTAACTACTGTGATATGTGGTTGTCCACCTAGCTATCTGAATATACTAACTACTGGGATATGTGGTTGTCTCACCTAGCTATCTGAACATACTAACTACTGTGATATGTGGTTGTCTCACCTAGCTATCTGAACATACTAACTACTGTGATATGTGGTTGTCCACCTAGCTATCTGAATATACTAACTACTGTGATATGTGGTTGTCCACCTAGCTATCTGAATATACTAACTACTGTGATATGTGGTTGTCTCACCTAGCTATCTGAAGATGAATATACTAACTACTGTGATATGTGGTTGTCTCACCTAGCTATCTGAATATAATAACTACTGTGATATGTGGTTGTCTCACCTAGCTATCTGAATATACTAACTACTGTGATATGTGGTTGTCCCACCTAGCTATCTGAATATACTAACTACTGTGATATGTGGTTGTCCACCTAGCTATCTGAATATACTAACTACTGTGATATGTGGTTGTCCACCTAGCTATCTGAATATACTAACTACTGTGATATGTGGTTGTCCCACCTAGCTATCTGAATATATTAACTACTGTGATACGTGGTTGTCCCACCTAGCTATCTGAAGATGAATATACTAACTACTGCGATACGTGGTTGTCCCACCTAGCTATCTGAACATACTAACTACTGTGATATGTGGTTGTCCCACCTAGCTATCTGAATATACTAACAACTGTGATATGTGGTTGTCCACCTAGCTATCTGAACATACTAACTACTGTGATACGTGGTTGTCTCACCTAGCTATCTGAATATACTAACTACTGTGATATGTGGTTGTCCCACCTAGCTATCTGAATATACTAACTACTGTGATATGTGGTTGTCTCACCTAGCTATCTGAAGATGAATATACTAACTACTGTGATATGTGGTTGTCTCACCTAGCTATCTGAATATACTAACTACTGTGATATGTGGTTGTCCCACCTAGCTATCTGAATATACTAACTACTGTGATATGTGGTTGTCCACCTAGCTATCTGAATATACTAACTACTGTGATATGTGGTTGTCTCACCTAGCTATCTGAAGATGAATATACTAACTACTGTGATATGTGGTTGTCTCACCTAGCTATCTGAACATACTAACTACTGTGATATGTGGTTGTCTCACCTAGCTATCTGAAGATGAATATACTAACTACTGTGATATGTGGTTGTCTCACCTAGCTATCTGAATATACTAACTACTGTGATATGTGGTTGTCTCACCTAGCTATCTGAATATACTAACTACTGTGATACTTGGATGTCCCACCTAGCTATCTGAAGATGAATATACTAACTCCTGTGATATGTGGTTGTCTCACCTAGCTATCTGAATATACTAACTACTGTGATATGTGGTTGTCTCACCTAGCTATCTGAATATACTAACTACTGTGATACTTGGTTGTCCCACCTAGCTATCTGAATATACTAACTACTGTGATATGTGGTTGTCCACCTAGCTATCTGAATATACTAACTACTGTGATATGTGGTTGTCCACCTAGCTATCTGAATATACTAACTACTGTGATATGTGGTTGTCCACCTAGCTATCTGAATATACTAACTACTGTGATATGTGGTTGTCCCACCTAGCTATCTGAATATACTAACTACTGTGATATGTGGTTGTCTCACCTAGCTATCTGAATATACTAACTACTGTGATATGTGGTTGTCTCACATAGCTATCTGAATATACTAACTGCTGTGATATGTGGTTGTCTCACCTAGCTATCTGAAAATACTAACTACTGTGATATGTGGTTGTCTCACCTCGCTATCTGAATATACTAACTACTGTGATATGTGGTTGTCCACCTAGCTATCTGAATATACTAACTACTGTGATATGTGGTTGTCCCACCTAGCTATCTGAATATATTAACTACTGTGATACGTGGTTGTCCCACCTAGCTATCTGAAGATGAATATACTAACTACTGTGATATGTGGTTGTCTCACCTAGCTATCTGAATATACTAACTACTGTGATATGTGGTTGTCTCACCGAGCTATCTTTAAGATAAATATACTAACTACTGCGATACATGGTTGTCCCACCTAGCTATCTGAACATACTAACTACTGTGATATGTGGTTGTCCCACCTAGCTATCTGAACATACTAACTACTGTGATATGTGGTTGTCCCACCTAGCTATCTGAATATACTAACAACTGTGATATGTGGTTGTCCACCTAGCTATCTGAACATACTAACTACTGTGATACGTGGTTGTCCCACCTAGCTATCTGAATATACTAACTACTGTGATATGTGGTTGTCTCACCTAGCTATCTGAATATACTAACTACTGTGATATGTGGTTGTCCCACCTAGCTATCTGAATATACTAACTACTGTGATATGTGGTTGTCTCACCTAGCTATCTGAATATACTAACTACTGTGATATGTGGTTGTCTCACCTAGCTATCTGAATATACTAACTACTGTGATATGTGGTTGTCCCACCTAGCTATCTGAATATACTAACTACTGTGATATGTGGTTGTCTCACCTAGCTATCTGAATATACTAACTACTGTGATACTTGGTTGTCCCACCTAGCTATCTGAAGATGAGTATACTAACTCCTGTGATATGTGGTTGTCTCACCTAGCTATCTGAATATACTAACTACTGTGATATGTGGTTGTCTCACCTAGCTATCTGAATATACTAACTACTGTGATATGTGGTTGTCCCACCTAGCTATCTGAATATACTAACTACTGTGATTTGTGGTTGTCTCACCTAGCTATCTGAATATACTAACTACTGTGATACTTGGTTGTCCCACCTAGCTATCTGAAGATGAATATACTAACTCCTGTGATATGTGGTTGTCTCACCTAGCTATCTGAATATACTAACTACTGTGATATGTGGTTGTCTCACCTAGCTATCTGAATATACTAACTACTGTGATATGTGGTTGTCTCACCTAGCTATCTGAATATACTAACTACTGTGATATGTGGTTGTCCCACCTAGCTATCTGAATATACTAACTACTGTGATATGTGGTTGTCTCACCGAGCTATATTTAAGATAAATATACTAACTACTGTGATACTTGGTTGTCCCACCTAGCTATCTGAAGATGAATATACTAACTCCTGTGATATGTGGTTGCCTCACCTAGCTATCTGAATATACTAACTACTGTGATATGTGGTTGTCTCACCTAGCTATCTGAATATACTAACTACTGTGATATGTGGTTGTCTCACCTAGCTATCTGAATATACTAACTACTGTGATATGTGGTTGTCCCACCTAGCTATCTGAATATACTAACTACTGTGATATGTGGTTGTCTCACCTCGCTATATTTAAGATAAATATACTAACTACTGTGATACTTGGTTGTCCCACCTAGCTATCTGAAGATGAATATACTAACTCCTGTGATATGTGGTTGTCTCACCTAGCTATCTGAATATACTAACTACTGTGATATGTGGTTGTCTCACCTAGCTATCTGAATATACTAACTACTGTGATATGTGGTTGTCCCACCTCGCTATCTGAATATACTAACTACTGTGATATGTGGTTGTCCCACCTAGCTATCTTAATATACTAACTACTGTGATATGTGGTTGTCTCACCTAGCTATCTGAATATACTAACTACTGTGATATGTGGTTGTCCCACCTAGCTATCTGAAGATGAATATACTAACTCCTGTGATATGTGGTTGTCTCACCTAGCTATCTGAATATACTAACTACTGTGATATGTGGTTGTCTCACCTAGCTATCTGAATATACTAACTACTGTGATATGTGGTTGTCCCACCTAGCTATCTGAATATACTAACTACTGTGATATGTGGTTGTCTCACCTAGCTATCTGAATATACTAACTACTGTGATATGTTGTTGTCTCACCTAGCTATCTGAATATACTAACTACTGTGATATGTGGTTGTCTCACCTAGCTATCTGAATATACTAACTACTGTGATATGTTGTTGTCTCACCTAGCTATCTGAATATACTAACTACTGTGATATGTGATTGTCTCACCTAGCTATCTGAATATACTAACTACTGTGATATGTGGTTGTCTCACCTAGCTATCTGAATATACTAACTACTGTGATATGTGGTTGTCTCACCTAGCTATCTGAACATACTAACTACTGTGATATGTGGTTGTCTCACTTAGCTATCTGAATATACTAACTACTGTGATATGTGGTTGTCTCACCTCGCTATCTGAATATACTAACTACTGTGATATGTGGTAGTCCACCTAGCTATCTGAATATACTAACTACTGTGATATGTGGTTGTCTCACCTAGCTATCTGAATATACTAACTGCTGTGATATGTGGTTGTCTCACCTAGCTATCTGAATATACTAACTACTGTGATATGTGGTTGTCTCACCTCGCTATCTGAATATACTAACTACTGTGATATGTGGTTGTCCACCTAGCTATCTGAATATACTAACTACTGTGATATGTGGTTGTCCCACCTAGCTATCTGAATATATTAACTACTGTGATACGTGGTTGTCCCACCTAGCTATCTGAAGATGAATATACTAACTACTGTGATATGTGGTTGTCTCACCTAGCTATCTGAATATACTAACTACTGTGATATGTGGTTGTCTCACCGAGCTATCTTTAAGATAAATATACTAACTACTGCGATACATGGTTGTCCCACCTAGCTATCTGAACATACTAACTACTGTGATATGTGGTTGTCCCACCTAGCTATCTGAACATACTAACTACTGTGATATGTGGTTGTCCCACCTAGCTATCTGAATATACTAACAACTGTGATATGTGGTTGTCCACCTAGCTATCTGAACATACTAACTACTGTGATACGTGGTTGTCCCACCTAGCTATCTGAATATACTAACTACTGTGATATGTGGTTGTCTCACCTAGCTATCTGAATATACTAACTACTGTGATATGTGGTTGTCCCACCTAGCTATCTGAATATACTAACTACTGTGATATGTGGTTGTCTCACCTAGCTATCTGAATATACTAACTACTGTGATATGTGGTTGTCCCACCTAGCTATCTGAATATACTAACTACTGTGATATGTGGTTGTCTCACCTAGCTATCTGAATATACTAACTACTGTGATACTTGGTTGTCCCACCTAGCTATCTGAAGATGAATATACTAACTCCTGTGATATGTGGTTGTCTCACCTAGCTATCTGAATATACTAACTACTGTGATATGTGGTTGTCTCACCTAGCTATCTGAATATACTAACTACTGTGATATGTGGTTGTCCCACCTAGCTATCTGAATATACTAACTACTGTGATATGTGGTTGTCTCACCTAGCTATCTGAATATACTAACTACTGTGATACTTGGTTGTCCCACCTAGCTATCTGAAGATGAATATACTAACTCCTGTGATATGTGGTTGTCTCACCTAGCTATCTGAATATACTAACTACTGTGATATGTGGTTGTCTCACCTAGCTATCTGAATATACTAACTACTGTGATATGTGGTTGTCCCACCTAGCTATCTGAATATACTAACTACTGTGATATGTGGTTGTCTCACCTAGCTATCTGAATATACTAACTACTGTGATACTTGGTTGTCCCACCTAGCTATCTGAAGATGAATATACTAACTCCTGTGATATGTGGTTGTCTCACCTAGCTATCTGAATATACTAACTACTGTGATATGTGGTTGTCTCACCTAGCTATCTGAATATACTAACTACTGTGATATGTGGTTGTCTCACCTAGCTATCTGAATATACTAACTACTGTGATATGTGGTTGTCCCACCTAGCTATCTGAATATACTAACTACTGTGATATGTGGTTGTCTCACCGAGCTATATTTAAGATAAATATACTAACTACTGTGATACTTGGTTGTCCCACCTAGCTATCTGAAGATGAATATACTAACTCCTGTGATATGTGGTTTTCTCACCTAGCTATCTGAATATACTAACTACTGTGATATGTGGTTGTCTCACCTAGCTATCTGAATATACTAACTACTGTGATATGTGGTTGTCTCACCTAGCTATCTGAATATACTAACTACTGTGATATGTGGTTGTCCCACCTAGCTATCTGAATATACTAACTACTGTGATATGTGGTTGTCTCACCTCGCTATATTTAAGATAAATATACTAACTACTGTGATACTTGGTTGTCCCACCTAGCTATCTGAAGATGAATATACTAACTCCTGTGATATGTGGTTGTCTCACCTAGCTATCTTAATATACTAACTACTGTGATATGTGGTTGTCTCACCTAGCTATCTGAATATACTAACTACTGTGATATGTGGTTGTCTCACCTAGCTATCTGAATATACTAACTACTGTGATATGTGGTTGTCCCACCTCGCTATCTGAATATACTAACTACTGTGATATGTGGTTGTCCCACCTAGCTATCTTAATATACTAACTACTGTGATATGTGGTTGTCTCACCGAGCAATCTGAAGATGAATATACTAACTACTGTGATATGTTGTTGTCTCACCTAGCTATCTGAATATACTAACTACTGTGATATGTTGTTGTCTCACCTAGCTATCTGAATATACTAACTACTGTGATATGTGATTGTCTCACCTAGCTATCTGAATATACTAACTACTGTGATATGTGGTTGTCTCACCTAGCTATCTGAATATACTAACTACTGTGATATGTGGTTGTCTCACCTAGCTATCTGAACATACTAACTACTGTGATATGTGGTTGTCTCACCTAGCTATCTGAATATACTAACTACTGGGATATGTGGTTGTCTCACCTAGCTATCTGAATATACTAACTACTGTGATATGTGGTTGTCTCACCTAGCTATCTGAACATACTAACTGCTGTGATATGTGGTTGTTTAACATAGCTATCTGAATATACTAACTACTGTGATATGTGGTTGTCTCACCTAGCTATCTGAATATACTAACTACTGGGATATGTGGTTGTCTCACCTAGCTATCTGAATATACTAACTACTGGGATATGTGGTTGTCTCACCTAGCTATTTGAAGATGAATATACTAACTACGGGAATATGTGGTTGTCCCACCTAGCTATCTGAAGATGAATATACTAACTACTGTGATATGTGGTTGTCCACCTAGCTATCTGAAGATGAATGCACTAACTGTACGTCTCTCTGGATAAAAGCATCCGCTTAATTACCAAAATGTTAAATGTTAATGTTTTACAAAAATATATTATATTACTGAATTACATTTTATATTGATGTCACAAATATATCATTTGTACAGTTCCATTTGACTGTGTAAAACCTAGCAGTACTACTTATTTCTCTGAGAGTGAGGCGGATATATAGCATTTTGTATTGATTTGTCTCTCAGAAAATGAAACCATCAAGTGATACGGGATAAAAACAAAGCTCCAGTTGCACCAAAACAGTAGAGAGAGACCCGGAGTGACACTTACAATGAATAGCACTACTTCTTCATTTCTCAAAAACAAAAAAACATTGAACAATTTCTAAAGGCTGACATCTAGTGGAAGTCATAGGAACTGCAACCAGGTTCCTATTAATAAGGGAATCCCATAGAAAACCATTGGAATATCCAATGACCTCAATTTCTTTCCCCCCCTGGATGGTTTGTCAGCGTTTCGCCTGCCAAATCAGTTCTGTTATACTCACATACATTATTGTAACAGTTTTAGAAACTTTAGAGTGTTTTCTATCCAAATCTACCAATTATATGCATATCTTAGATTCTGGGCCTGAGTAACAGGCAGTTTACTTTGGACACACTGTTCATCCGAAGGGGAAAATACTGCCCCCTACACAAGAGAGGTTAACAATATGCACAGGTGTGATTTAAATTAATTATTCACAGTGCAAGCCTCCTCATTTGAAAATAAACAGCAGGTCTAATGCAGTCTTAGCTTCACTGCGAAACACCACTATTCTGACCATTAATTGTTCTTAAAGTCAGTAAAATAGCGGTATATCATGCAGGTTACCTGTCAAGTCCACATCGATGGAGAAGCAGACCTGTGAGAGAAGGACCCTGTATTGTAGGATCATTATTCTGGTCGCTGTGGCAACTATATTCCTTAACAGTTACTGAGGATATCAATTATAATATTTGTTTACTATTCGTGTCAGATATTGCCATTTTGGGTTAGTTGTTCACTGAATTGCTCGCACTAGTTGCTCACACTGCTACAGGGGCTACAATAGAGTGGTGAGGAGGAGCTCCGTGGATGGGATCATCAAATCAAATTTATTTATTAAGCCCTTCTCAACTGATGTCACAAAGTGCTGTACAGAAACCCAGCCTAAAACTCCAAACAGCAAGCAATGCAGGTGTAGAAGCACGGATCCTTGGGACGTCCTTAAACCCGAACCGTAACTATTTATACTAATAACGGCCGATTTAAATCAACAAATATGATCGTCAGTTTAAAAAAAAGGTTAAACGTACAAGATTATACGTACAGTGGGACAAAAAAAGTATTTAGTCAACAGTAGTTAGTATTTAGTCAGCCACCAATTGTGCAAGTTCTCCCACTTAAAAAGATGAGAGGTCTGTCATTTTCATCGAAGGTACACTTCAACTATGACAGACACAATGAGAAGGTAACAAATTCAGAAAATCACATTGTAGGATTTTTAATGAATTTATTTGCAAATTATGGTGGAAAATAAGTATTTGGTCACCTACAAACAAGCAAGATTTCTGGCTCTCGCAGACCTGTAACTTCTTCTTTAAGAGGCTCCTCTGTCCTCCACTCGTTACCTGTATTAATGACACCTGTGAATGTGTTGTCACATGATGCTGCCTTCGGATCCCGTGCTCAAATGGCAGTAACCTACTGGAAAAGTCCTTCCTACTACGTTTGGTAGGTGCCTTTAGAGGAAGATGGACAGCAACCTTTGGATTGGTTAAACAGTATGGTACACCAACATTGGTTTCCATTCAAACAAAAAGTGTCGAAAACGATTGCCCAGCACTCACTGGGTGTGAACTCATGATGCTCACAGCTGAAGTGTGCTGCTCAGACCACTTGTGTTACAACAGTTCGCATGCAATGAAAATACTTGATGGTACGAGGTGGGTTGGATTGCAGAGCCTTCTCAAAGTCATAGCCCCCTTAGGTACGGTACTGCACTGTATAGCCTACAAACACCGCTTCTCGCTGCCCCTTCAACATTTTAAATAGTTATTCAAATCCTCCGACTGTAGGATTATTTTCATCCTGCGACGAAATGGGTCATATTAGGATCTGACATCTGTAGTTCACTACTTTTGACCAGAGTAGTGCAGTGCATGAAGAGGAGAGGGGATCAAATGAGGGTAACGACATCAGGAGAAAAACACAAAAACAGCTGTTTCGGGTTTTTATAAAATATTTATCATTATTTAAACAAAGATGATTATTAAAAATGAAACAATCATACGTATGTTTCTTAGTTTTCTAAATCGGTGACAGAAAACAATATGTAAAACTTAAAGACTATTGACGAGGAGTAAACATCCCTTTCATGATCCCATTTCTACAGAGACTTCCTGATCTGATGTGTGTGTGTGTGTCCTGATCTGATGTGTGTGTATTCTGATGAAGACCAATCATCAACAGTTGCTGGAGGGTTTATGTTTTTTGATAAACATGAAAAACTGATACACACTGAACTAGTTTTTCTGTGTCTGGTTATTGCTGTACACCTACAGTACAACCAAACACAGAACACATTGAAATGTGTTAAATGAAATAACTTGGAAAACAAATTATAACAAGACTGTGTTTTCACTGGATTTTTTGTTCTGCTTTGACAAGCAGAAAAATACCTGACAGCCCTAAGACTGCTTATACTTATTATATTATACATGGGCCAGCATCCCTGTGGAACGCTTTCAACACCTTGTAGAGTCAACATGGACCAGCATCCCTGTGGAACGCTTTCAACACCTTGTAGAGTCAACATGGGCCAGCATCCCTGTGGAACGCTTTCAACACCTTGTAGAGTCAACATGGACCAGCATCCCTGTTGGACGCTTTCAACACCTTGTAGAGTCAACATGGACCAGCATCCCTGTGGAACGCTTTCAACACCTTGTAGAGTCAACATGGGCCAGCATCCCTGTGGAATGCTTTCAACACCTTGTAGAGTCAACATGGGCCAGCATCCCTGTGGAACGCTTTCGACACCTTGTAGAGTCCACTCCCTGACGAATTGAGGCTGTTCTGAGGGCAAAAGGGGGGTACAAAGCAATGTTCGGAAGGTGTTCTTAATGTTTTGTATACTCAGTGTATATCTCAGCCAAATCTTCCATAGTTTGCCACTAAGTGTTTGCCAGCAGGATGTGTAGAGAGGGAGGACATGGACTATGTTTCAAATGACACCCAATTCCCCATAAAGCCTGAAATCCAGAACTAGTTTTGTGCTAACATACCACTCCCTGTACACTCGTGTAATCCCCCCCCCCCCCGCCAAAAAAAATGGCATGACAAGGAGTATTAAGGAGAGGAATGTTCGCTCAAAACTGACTGGATTTCTCCAGGCTAATTCTCAGTAGGGCTGTGGTCAAAAGTAGGGCACTATATAGGGAATAGTGTGCCATAGGGCTCTGGTCAAAAGTAGGGCACTATTATAGGGAATAGGGTGCCATGGGGCCCTGGTCTAAAGTAGTGCACTATATAGGGAATAGGGTTCCATAGGGCTCTGGTCTAAAGTAGTGCACTATATAGGGAATAGGACTCTGATCAAAAGTAGGGCACGATAAAGGGCACTATAAATGGGTGCCATTTGGGACGTATCCATGCAGTCATATCCTCACAAAAGAGCTGCAAGACTGTATTGAGCTGCTAGCCAATCACTGCCCAGGAACGGACTCCTGCTGAATGGCTATTGGCTTCTGCATTGCTCTACCAGAGGAGATAGTCTAAAATACAGTTTTCTATCAGGACATAGAATCCCCTCAGTTGAAATGAGCAACATTTACACATGATACACACACACACCCTCAGAGTCACATATATTTAAAAGAGAAAATGATAAAAAGTATATATTTCATAAACATAAAAAGAAATTAAGGCCAAATATATGCAATGTTTTTTTACAAAATATATGGCATATAATGTGTACACTACACAGAAAATATTTGTTAATAAATGTATTGTTCCAGAACATTAAGCTATATATACCATTTCTATTTACATAAATAAAGTAAACACAGTACAGATTTAATATGCATATGGCAGAACCTAAACTGCAGTTATAAAACACATTATTCACCATCATTCCCTAATGCTTTATCCCTATACTGTATCTTACAGGGCTGTAATGATAAGTGACTTCACTCAATTCTACTCAACCACATACAGGTATATTGCTTTTCTATGAAAATAAATGACAGAGTAAAGTGTGCACGGTAGTCAGTGGCCATCCAGCCCGTGGGTTACATATACATATACATATATATATATATATATATATATATATATATATACATATACATATATATATATATACATATATATATATATATATATATATATATATATATATATATATATATATATATATATATACATATACATATACATATATATATATATATATATATATATATATATATATATATATATATATATATATATATATATATATATATATATATATATATATATATATATATATATATATATATATATATATATACATATAATCATATATACATATATATATATATATACATATATATATACATATACATATATATATATATATATACATATACATATACATATACATATATATATATATATATATATATATATATATATATATATATATATACATACACATATACATATACATATATATATATATATATATATATATATACATATACATATACATATATATATATATATTACTCCAGACTGAACCCATAGTGAAACCATAGAGTTAGATAGATGACTCATCTCTATCATATCTATCAAGAGTTCTCTAACTCTATGGGTGAAACGCAGCATATATGAGGTTGGAAACAGGCTAAATAAACAAACATAAATCAGTGTGAAGTATCTATCATAGTATGAATGAATGTAAAAGATGCAAAAATGAAACATAAGAATAGGAAGCATAGAAGTAGTGCACATAGAACAGATCTACAGCGTCTCAGGCCTGCTTTCAATGATAGTGACAGATCTATTACTCACATTTCTATGTGAATTTGGTCAGATCGCCCAAAAAGTGACATTGCAGATTTTATACTTTTTTTTTTTTTTAAACGTCTCACCGCATTCTGTGAGTTTTTTAAATATTCTATTCCTGAATTCCTGAACTGACCCAGGCAGGAACACAGAGGAGGCAGGAACACAGAGGAGGCAGGAACACAGAGGAGGCAGGAACACAGAGGAGGCAGGAACACAGAGAGGCAGGAACACAGAGAGGCAGGAACACAGAGGAGGCAGGAACACAGAGGAGGCAGGAACACAGAGGAGGCAGGAACACAGAGGAGGCAGGAACACAGAGGAGGCAGGAACACAGAGGAGGCAGGAACACAGAGGAGGCAGGAACACAGAGGAGGCAGGAACACAGAGGAGGCAGGAACACAGAGGAGGCAGGAACACAGAGAGGCAGGAACACAGAGGAGGCAGGAACACAGACGAGGCAGGAACACAGACGAGGCAGGAACACAGAGGAGGCAGGAACACAGAGTGATAAAACCTTGTAGATTAAAGTTGAGAGGCACTCTTAACGTTCTTTCTATTGAAGACTATAGAACAATGTGCCGACAAAACACAGTATTGTAACTCTTTAGTCTACTCTACGGCTGGCTGCTCAGCCTAGTTTTCCTGAGTGACTCTTGACACACTTTAATAGCATACCAACACACAACGTTCAACTGGATTATACAACATGTTTACCAATAAAAGGTCATTCAAAATGGCACCCTATGAGAGAATCCTGTTCATTTACTACAGCTCTGCGTTCAACACCATTGTCCCCTCCAAGCACTTTCCTCTGTGATCCTGGACTTCCTGACGAGCCGCCCCCAGGTGGTGAGTGTAGACAACATCATCTCCGCTATGCTAACTCTCAACATGGGGGGGGTGCACAGGGGTGTGTGCTTAGTCCCCTCCTGTACTCCCTGTTCACCCACGACTGCGTGGCCACGCACGGCTCCAACAATGAGTCAGCCTACAGGGAGGTCAGAGACCTGGCAATGTGGTGCCGGAAGCAACAACCTCTCCCTCTACGTCAGTTAGACCAAGGAGCTGATCGTGGACTACAGGAAACAAGAACGCCCTCATCCACACCGACGGGGAACAAGAACGCCCTCATCCACAGGGAACGAGAACCCCCTCATCCACAGGGAACGAGAACGCCCTCATCCACACCGACGGGGAACAAGAACGCCTTCATCCACAGGGAACAAGAACGCCCTCATCCACATCGACGGGGAACAAGAACGCCCTCATCCACATCGACGGGGAACAAGAACGCCCTCATCCACATCGACGGGGAACAAGAACGCCCTCATCCACACCGACGGGGAACGAGAACGCCCTCATCCACACCGACGGGGAACGAGAACGCCCTCATCCACATCGACGGGGAACAAGAACGCCCTCATCCACATCGACGGGGAACAAGAACGCCCTCATCCACATCGACGGGGAACAAGAACGCCCTCATCCACATCGACGGGGAACAAGAACGCCCTCATCCACATCGACGGGGAACAAGAACGCCCTCATCCACATCGACGGGGAACAAGAACGCCCTCATCCACATCGACGGGGAACAAGAACGCCCTCATCCACATCGACGGGGTTGCAGTGGAGCAGGTAGTCAAGCTTCATATTCCTCGGTATCTAAATCACTAAAAATACGTAAAATGGTCCAAAACACACACGTACAGTCGTGAAGAAGGCGCGACAGTGCCTCTTCCCCTACGTGGTATGGCAATAGCACCGCCCTCGATCGCATGGCACTAGAGAGGGTGGTGAGGACAGCCCAGTACATTGGGGCCAAGCTTCCTGCCATCCAGGACCTCTATACCAGAGGGTGGTGAGGACAGCCCAGTACATCACTGGGGCCCAGCTCCCTGCCATCCATGACCTCTATATCAGAGGGTAGTGAGGACAGCCCAGTACATCACTGGGGCCCAGCTCCCTACCATCCAGGGCCTCTATATCAGAGGGTAGTGAGGACAGCCCAGTACATTGGGGCCAAGCTTCCTGCCATCCAGGACCTCTATATCAGAGGGTGGTGAGGACAGCCCAGGACATCACTGGGGCCCAGCTCCCTGCCATCCAGGACCTCTATATCAGAGGGTAGTGAGGACAGCCCAGGACATCACTGGGGCCCAGCTCCCTGCCATCCAGGACCTCTATATCAGAGGGTAGTGAGGACAGCCCAGTACATCACTGGGGCCCAGCTCCCTGCCATCCAGGACCTCTATATCAGAGGGTGGTGAGGACAGACCAGTAAATCACTGGGGCCCAGCTCCCTGCCATCCAGGACCTCTATATCAGAAGGTGGAGAGGACAGCCCAGTACATCACTGGGGCCCAGCTCCCTGCCATCCAGGACCTTTATATCAGAGGGTGGTGAGGACAGCCCAGTACATCACTGGGGCCCAGCTCCCTGCCATCCAGGACCTCTATATCAGAAGGTGGAGAGGACAGCCCAGTACATCACTGGGGCCCAGCTCCCTGCCATCCAGGACCTCTATATCAGAAGGTCCTGTCTCCTTCCCCCTATATATATCTACCTCCATCACTCCAGTATCCCTGTCCCCTTCCCCCTATACATATCTACCTCCATCACTCCAGTATCCCTGTCTCCTTACCACTCTACATATCTACCTCCATCACTCCAGTATCCCTGTCCCCTTACCCCTATACATATCTACCTATCTACCTCCATCACTCCAGTATCCCTGTCTCCTTACCCCTCTACATATCTACCTCCATCACTCCAGTATCCCTGTCCCCTTACCCCTATACATATCTACCTCCATCACTCCAGTATCCCTGTCTCCTTCCCCCTATACATATCTACATCCATCACTCCAGTATCCCTGTCTCCTTCCCCCTATACATATCTACCTCCATCACTCCAGTATCCCTGTCTCCTTCCCCCTATATATATCTACCTCCATCACTCCAGTATCCCTGTCCCCTTCCCCCTATACATATCTACCTCCATCACTCCAGTATCCCTGTCTCCTTACCACTCTACATATCTACCTCCATCACTCCAGTATCCCTGTCCCCTTACCCCTATACATATCTACCTATCTACCTCCATCACTCCAGTATCCCTGTCTCCTTACCCCTCTACATATCTACCTCCATCACTCCAGTATCCCTGTCCCCTTACCCCTATACATATCTACCTCCATCACTCCAGTATCCCTGTCTCCTTCCCCCTATACATATCTACATCCATCACTCCAGTATCCCTGTCTCCTTCCCCCTATACATATCTACCTCCATCACTCCAGTATCCCTGTCTCCTTCCCCCTATACATATCTACCTCCATCACTCCAGTATCCCTGTCTCCTTCCCCCTATACATATCTACCTCCATCACTCCAGTATCCCTGTCTCCTTCCCCCTATACATATCTACCTCCATCACTCCAGTATCCCTGTCTCCTTCCCCCTATACATATCTACCTCCATCACTCCAGTATCCCTGTCCCCTTCCCCCTATACATATCTACCTCCATCACTCCAGTATCCCTGTCTCCTTCCCCCTATATATATCTACCTCCATCACTCCAGTATCCCTGTCCCCTTCCCCCTATACATATCTACCTCCATCACTCCAGTATCCCTGTCTCCTTACCACTCTACATATCTACCTCCATCACTCCAGTATCCCTGTCCCCTTACCCCTATACATATCTACCTATCTACCTCCATCACTCCAGTATCCCTGTCTCCTTACCCCTCTACATATCTACCTCCATCACTCCAGTATCCCTGTCCCCTTACCCCTATACATATCTACCTCCATCACTCCAGTATCCCTGTCTCCTTCCCCCTATACATATCTACATCCATCACTCCAGTATCCCTGTCTCCTTCCCCCTATACATATCTACCTCCATCACTCCAGTATCCCTGTCTCCTTCCCCCTATATATATCTACCTCCATCACTCCAGTATCCCTGTCCCCTTCCCCCTATACATATCTACCTCCATCACTCCAGTATCCCTGTCTCCTTACCACTCTACATATCTACCTCCATCACTCCAGTATCCCTGTCCCCTTACCCCTATACATATCTACCTATCTACCTCCATCACTCCAGTATCCCTGTCTCCTTACCCCTCTACATATCTACCTCCATCACTCCAGTATCCCTGTCTCCTTACCCCTATACATATCTACCTCCATCATAATTAATATTCACAGAACTATAAAATTAAAAACATAGTTTCGTATCTAAGTAACGTGCATCTTTACATGTCGTCTACAATTCATGTTGGATCTTTTAATGCTATAGAACAGCTCAACTCCATATATCTATTCTATTTCGTTTATTTATTTATTTATTTTATTTTTTACACGCATGGAGATAAAATATTTGGAGTGCTGGATTCCACCACAGGGACCAGGAATTATTTCTACACATTCTAGAATAAACTAAAATTAGGGTTGCAAAAATTCCCTTCAAATTTCCCAAAATTCCCATGTTTGTTTTCTTTTCTTAGAGAAATCCCAGTTGGAAGAACCAGAAGACAATAAGCAGTAAATCCTGAACCCTCTCCTGCTGAATACCCCCCCAAAAGACTCTCCTGCTGAATACCCCCCCAAAAGACTCTCCTGCTGAATACCCCCCCAAAAGACTCTCCTGCTGAATACCCCCCCAAAAGACTCTCCTGCTGAATACCCCCCCAAAGACTCTCCTGCTGAATACCCCCAAAAGACTCTCCTGCTGAATACCCCCAAAGACTCTCCTGCTGAATACCCCCCAAAAGACTCTCCTGCTGAATACCCCCCAAAAGACTCTCCTGCTGAATACCCCCAAAAGACTCTCCTGCTGAATACCCCCCAAAAGACTCTCCTGCTGAATACCCCCCAAAAGACTCTCCTGCTGAATACCCCCCCAAAAGACTCTCCTGTAAATCTGAAAGGATGGAGGATTGATAGAAACTCTGATTCTACTGGCTGGGATGTTTTGCCATGTTTACTATTTTCCAAATCTCTCAGATCTACATTAACTGTCTAAGGGTATAGGGTTTAGTCTAGGGTGTAGGGTCTAGGAGTTGGTTTGGGACTCAGCTCCAGTCACAGGTCTTCCTCCATGCTGATTATGTTCCTTGTCTAGCAGTGTAGGGTGTAGGGTCTAGGAGTTGGTTTGGGACTCAGCTCCAGTCACAGGTCTTCCTCCATGCTGATTATGTTCCTCCCTAGCAGTGTAGGGTCTAGGAGTTGGTTTGGGACTCAACCCAGTCACAGGTCTTCCTTCATGCTGAATGTGTTCCTCCCTAACAGTGTAGGGGCTAGGGTGTCTAGGGTCTACATCAGTCACAAATCTTCCTCCATGCTGAAGCTGCTCCTGCGACTAGAGGTCTTGGAGACTCCCGGGGAGACGGAGGAGAGCAGGGGGTCTCTGCCCCCAACAGAGGACATCCCCAGTCCTCTGTCGTCCATCAGGATGTCCCCCAGACCCATGTCCGGCAGCAGGGAGGCGTGGAAGGCTGCGGCCGACGGGTCATCCAGGTCAGAGAAGCTCAGAGAGTCCAGATCCAAGGGGCTGCCCACTGTCATCAGACCAACCGGAGAGGCCGAGGGGGGTGGAGACAGGAAGGAGGGGGAGGCGGCCTGGAGGCCTTGGCCACCACTCAGGGAGAGGAGGGTCCTGGAGAGGGCGTCGCCCGTGCCGGGGTCCAGGGACTGTGATAGGCTTAGGTGTGAGGAGGAGCTGCCTTGGGAGGAAGAGGCTGGGGTGGAGAGGCCATGGAGGCGGGCCTGCATCTCAAGCTCCTGTGGAGAGAAACAACAACAGTTAAACTATTGGCGTTGAGCCAAAGAACAGTGTTACCTGTATAGGTACCTGTATAGGTAGCAGTAGGTTACTGTCAGTATTACCTGTATAGGTAGCAGTAGGTTACTGTCAGTATTACCTGTATAGGTAGCAGTAGGTTACTGTCAGTATTACCTGTATAGGTAGCAGTAGGTTACTGTCAGTATTACCTGTATAGGTAGCAGTAGGTTACTGTCAGTATTACCTGTATAGGTAGCAGTAGGTTACTGTCAGTATTACCTGTATAGGTAGCAGTAGGTTACTGTCAGTATTACCTGTATAGGTAGGTTACTGTCAGTATTACCTGTATAGGTAGCAGTAGGTTACTGTCAGTATTACCTGTATAGGTAGCAGTAGGTTACTGTCAGTATTACCTGTATAGGTAGCAGTAGGTTACTGTCAGTATTACCTGTATAGGTAGCAGTAGGTTACTGTCAGTATTACCTGTATAGGTAGCAGTAGGTTACTGTCAGTATTACCTGTATAGGTAGCAGTAGGTTACTGTCAGTATTACCTGTATAGGTAGCAGTAGGTTACTGTCAGTATTACCTGTATAGGTCAGTAGGTTACTGTCAGTATTACCTGTATAGGTAGGTTACTGTCAGTATTACCTGTATAGGTAGGTTACTGTCAGTGTTACCTGTATAGGTAGCAGTAGGTTACTGTCAGTATTACCTGTATAGGTAGCAGTAGGTTACTGTCAGTATTACCTGTATAGGTAGCAGTAGGTTACTGTCAGTATTACCTGTATAGGTAGCAGTAGGTTACTGTCAGTATTACCTGTATAGGTAGCAGTAGGTTACTGTCAGTATTACCTGTATAGGTAGCAGTAGGTTACTGTCAGTATTACCTGTATAGGTAGCAGTAGGTTACTGTCAGTATTATAGGTAGCAGTAGGTTACTGTCAGTATTACCTGTATAGGTAGCAGTAGGTTACTGTCAGTATTACCTGTATAGGTAGCAGTAGGTTACTGTCAGTATTACCTGTATAGGTAGCAGTAGGTTACTGTCAGTATTACTGTATAGGTAGCAGTAGGTTACTGTCAGTATTACCTGTATAGGTAGCAGTAGGTTACTGTCAGTATTACCTGTATAGGTAGCAGTAGGTTACTGTCAGTATTACCTGTATAGGTAGCAGTAGGTTACTGTCAGTATTACCTGTATAGGTAGCAGTAGGTTACTGTCAGCAGCAGTAGGTTACTGTCAGTATTACCTGTATAGGTAGCAGTAGGTTACTGTCAGTATTACCTGTATAGGTAGCAGTAGGTTACTGTCAGTATTACCTGTATAGGTAGCAGTCAGGTTACAGTAGGTTGTCAGTATTACCTGTATAGGTAGCAGTAGGTTACTGTCAGTATTACCTGTATAGGTAGCAGTAGGTTACTGTCAGTATTACCTGTATAGGTAGGCAGTAGGTTACTGTCAGTATTACCTGTATAGGTAGCAGTAGGTTACTGTCAGTATTACCTGTATATAGGTTACTGTCAGTATTACCTGTAGTAGGTTACTGTCAGTATTACCTGTATAGGTAGCAGTAGGTTACTGTCAGTATTACCTGTATAGGTAGCAGTAGGTTACTGTCAGTATTACCTGTATAGGTAGCAGTAGGTTACTGTCAGTATTACCTGTATAGGTAGCAGTAGGTTACTGTCAGTATTACCTGTATTAGTAGGTTACTGTCAGTATAGGTAGCAGTAGGTTACTGTCAGTATTATAGGTAGCAGTAGGTTACTGTCAGTATTACCTGTATATAGGTAGCAGTAGGTTACTGTCAGTATTACCTGTATAGGTAGCAGTAGGTTACTGTCAGTATTACCTGTATAGGTAGCAGTAGGTTACTGTCAGTATTACCTGTATAGGTAGCAGTTAGGTTACTGTATAGGTCAGTAGGTTACTGTCCTGTATAGGTAGCAGTAGGTTACTGTCAGTATTACCTGTATAGGTAGCAGTAGGTTACTGTCAGTATTACCTGTATAGGTAGCAGTAGGTTACTGTCAGTATTACCTGTATAGGTAGCAGTAGGTTACTGTCAGTATTACCTGTATAGGTAGCAGTAGGTTACTGTCAGTATTACCTGTATAGGTAGCAGTAGGTTACTGTCAGTATTACCTGTATAGGTAGCAGTAGGGTATTACCTGTATAGGTAGCAGTAGGTTACTGTCAGTACCTGTATAGGTAGCAGTAGGTTACTGTCAGTATTACCTGTATAGGTAGCAGTAGGTTACTGTCAGTATTACCTGTATAGGTAGCAGTAGGTTACTGTCAGTATTACCTGTATAGGTAGCAGTAGGTTACTGTCAGTATTACCTGTATAGGTAGCAGTAGGTTACTGTCAGTATTACCTGTATAGGTAGCAGTAGGTTACTGTCAGTATTACCTGTATAGGTAGCAGTAGGTTACTGTCAGTATTACCTGTATAGGTAGCAGTAGGTTACTGTCAGTATTACCTGTAGGTAGCAGTAGGTTACTGTCAGTATTACCTGTATAGGTAGCAGTAGGTTACTGTCAGTATTACCTGTATAGGTAGCAGTAGGTTACCTGTATAGGTCAGTAGGTTACTGTCAGTATTACCTGTATAGGTAGCAGTAGGTTACTGTCAGTATTACCTGTATAGGTAGCAGTAGGTTACTGTCAGTATTACCTGTATAGGTAGCAGTAGGTTACTGTCAGTATTACCTGTATAGGTAGCAGTAGGTTACTGTCAGTATTACCTGTATAGGTAGCATAGGGTAGCTGTATAGTAGGTTACTGTCAGTATTACCTGTATAGGTAGCAGTAGGTTACTGTCAGTATTACCTGTATAGGTAGCAGTAGGTTACTGTCAGTATTACCTGTATAGGTAGCAGTAGGTTACTGTCAGTATTACCTGTATAGGTAGCAGTAGGTTACTGTCAGTATTACCTGTATAGGTAGCAGTAGGTTACTGTCAGTATTACCTGTATAGGTAGCAGTAGGTTACTGTCAGTATTACCTGTATAGGTAGCAGTAGGTTACTGTCAGTATTACCTGTATAGGTAGCAGTAGGTTACTGTCAGTATTACCTGTATAGGTAGCAGTAGGTTACTGTCAGTATTACCTGTGTAATAGGTAGCAGTAGGTTACTGTCAGTATTACCTGTATAGGTAGCAGTAGGTTACTGTCAGTATTACCTGTATAGGTAGCAGTAGGTTACTGTCAGTATTACCTGTATAGGTAGCAGTAGGTTACTGTCAGTATTACCTGTATAGGTAGCAGTAGGTTACTGTCAGTATTACCTGTATAGGTAGCAGTAGGTTACTGTCAGTGTTACCTGTATAGGTAGCAGTAGGTTACTGTCAGTATTACCTGTATAGGTAGCAGTAGGTTACTGTCAGTATTACCTGTATTACCTGTATAGGTAGCAGTAGGTTACTGTCAGTATTACCTGTATAGGTAGCAGTAGGTTACTGTCAGTATTACCTGTATAGGTAGCAGTAGGTTACTGTCAGTATTACCTGTATAGGTAGTCAGTATTACCTGTATAGGTAGCAGTAGGTTACTGTCAGTATTACCTGTATAGGTAGCAGTAGGTTACTGTCAGTATTACCTGTATAGGTAGCAGTAGGTTACTGTCAGTATTACCTGTATAGGTAGCAGTAGGTTACTGTCAGTATTACCTGTATAGGTAGCAGTAGGTTACTGTCAGTATTACCTGTATAGGTAGCAGTAGGTTACTGTCAGTATTACCTGTATAGGTAGCAGTAGGTTACTGTCAGTATTACCTGTATAGGTAGCAGTAGGTTACTGTCAGTATTACCTGTATAGGTAGCAGTAGGTTACTTATTACCTGTATAGGTAGCAGTAGGTTACTGTCAGTATTACCTGTATAGGTAGCAGTAGGTTACTGTCAGTATTACCTGTATAGGTAGCAGTAGGTTACTGTCAGTATTACCTGTATAGGTAGCAGTAGGTTACTGTCAGTATTACCTGTATAGGTAGCAGTAGGTTACTGTCAGTATTACCTGTATAGGTAGCAGTAGGTTACTGTCAGTATTACCTGTATAGGTAGCAGTAGGTTACTGTCAGTATTACCTGTATAGGTAGGTTACTGTAAGTATTACCTGTATAGGTAGGTTACTGTCAGTATTACCTGTATAGGTAGGTTACTGTCAGTATTACCTGTATAGGTAGTAGGTTACTGTCAGTATTAGTAGGTTACTGTCAGTATTACCTGTATAGGTTACTGTCAGCAGGTAGCAGTAGGTTACTGTCAGTATTACCTGTATAGGTAGCAGTAGGTTACTGTCAGTATTACCTGTATAGGTAGCAGTAGGTTACTGTCAGTATTACCTGTATAGGTAGCAGTAGGTTACTGTCAGCATTACCTGTATAGGTAGCAGTAGGTTACTGTCAGCATTACCTGTATAGGTAGCAGTAGGTTACTGTCAGCATTACCTGTATAGGTAGCAGTAGGTTACTGTCAGCATTACCTGTATAGGTAGCAGTAGGTTACTGTCAGTATTACCTGTATAGGTAGCAGTAGGTTACTGTCAGTATTACCTGTATAGGTAGCAGTAGGTTACTGTCAGTATTACCTGTATAGGTAGCAGTAGGTTACTGTCAGTATTACCTGTATAGGTAGCAGTAGGTTACTGTCAGTATTACCTGTATAGGTAGCAGTAGGTTACTGTCAGTATTACCTGTATAGGTAGCAGTAGGTTACTGTCAGTATTACCTGTATAGGTAGCAGTAGGTTACTGTCAGTATTACCTGTATAGGTAGCAGTAGGTTACTGTCAGTATTACCTGTATAGGTAGCAGTAGGTTACTGTCAGTATTACCTGTATAGGTAGCAGTAGGTTACTGTCAGTATTACCTGTATAGGTAGCAGTAGGTTACTGTCAGTATTACCTGTATAGGTAGCAGTAGGTTAGTGTCAGTATTACCTTACCTGTTACTGTCAGGTATAGGTTACTGTCAGTATTACCTGTATAGGTAGCAGTAGGTTACTGTCAGTATTACCTGTATAGGTAGCAGTAGGTTACTGTCGGTATTACCTGTATAGGTAGCAGTAGGTTACTGTTGGTATTACCTGTATAGGTATGTTACTGTTAGTATTACCTGTATAGGTAGCAGTAGGTTACTGTCAGTATTACCTGTATAGGTAGCAGTAGGTTACTGTCAGTATTACCTGTATAGGTAGCAGTAGGTTACTGTCAGTATTACCTGTATAGGTAGCAGTAGGTTACTGTCAGTATTACCTGTATAGGTAGCAGTAGGTTACTGTCAGTATTACCTGTATAGGTAGCAGTAGGTTACTGTCAGTATTACCTGTATAGGTAGCAGTAGGTTACTGTCAGTATTACCTGTATAGGTAGGTTACTGTAAGTATTACCTGTATAGGTAGGTTACTGTCAGTATTACCTGTATAGGTAGGTTACTGTCAGTATTACCTGTATAGGTAGCAGTAGGTTACTGTCAGTATTACCTGTATAGGTAGCAGTAGGTTACTGTCAGTATTACCTGTATAGGTAGCAGTAGGTTACTGTCAGTATTACCTGTATAGGTAGCAGTAGGTTACTGTCAGCATTACCTGTATAGGTAGCAGTAGGTTACTGTCAGCATTACCTGTATAGGTAGCAGTAGGTTACTGTCAGCATTACCTGTATAGGTAGCAGTAGGTTACTGTCAGCATTACCTGTATAGGTAGCAGTAGGTTACTGTCAGTATTACCTGTATAGGTAGCAGTAGGTTACTGTCAGTATTACCTGTATAGGTAGCAGTAGGTTACTGTCAGTATTACCTGTATAGGTAGCAGTAGGTTACTGTCAGTATTACCTGTATAGGTAGCAGTAGGTTACTGTCAGTATTACCTGTATAGGTAGCAGTAGGTTACTGTCAGTATTACCTGTATCAGGTAGCAGTAGGTTACTGTCAGTATTACCTGTATAGGTAGCAGTAGGTTACTGTCAGTATTACCTGTATAGGTAGCAGTAGGTTACTGTCAGTATTACCTGTATAGGTAGCAGTAGGTTACTGTCAGTATTACCTGTATAGGTAGCAGTAGGTTACTGTCAGTATTACCTGTATAGGTAGCAGTAGGTTACTGTCAGCATTACCTGTATAGGTAGCAGTAGGTTACTGTCAGCATTACCTGTATAGGTAGCAGTAGGTTACTGTCAGTATTACCTGTATAGGTAGCAGTAGGTTACTGTCAGTATTACCTGTATAGGTAGCAGTAGGTTACTGTCAGTATTACCTGTATAGGTAGCAGTAGGTTACTGTCAGTATTACCTGTATAGGTAGCAGTAGGTTACTGTCAGTATTAACGGAATAGGTAGCAGTAGGTTACTGTCAGTATTACCTGTATAGGTAGCAGTAGGTTACTGTCAGTGTTACCTGTATAGGTAGCAGTAGGTTACTGTCAGTATTACCTGTATAGGTAGCAGTAGGTTACTGTCAGTATTACCTGTATAGGTAGCAGTAGGTTACTGTCAGTATTACCTGTATAGGTAGCAGTAGGTTACTGTCAGTGTTACCTGTATAGGTAGCAGTAGGTTACTGTCAGTATTACCTGTATAGGTAGCAGTAGGTTACTGTCAGTATTACCTGTATAGGTAGCAGTATGTTAGTGTCAGTATTACCTGTATAGGTAGCAGTAGGTTACTGTCAGTATTATCTGTATAGGTAGCAGTAGGTTACTGTCAGTATTACCTGTATAGGTAGCAGTAGGTTACTGTCAGTATTACCTGTATAGGTAGGTTACTGTCAGTATTACCTGTATAGGTAGCAGTAGGTTACTGTCAGTATTACCTGTATAGGTAGCAGTAGGTTACTGTCAGCATTACCTGTATAGGTAGCAGTAGGTTACTGTCAGCATTACCTGTATAGGTAGCAGTAGGTTACTGTCAGTATTACCTGTATAGGTAGCAGTAGGTTACTGTCAGTATTACCTGTATAGGTAGCAGTAGGTTACTGTCAGTATTACCTGTATAGGTAGCAGTAGGTTACTGTCAGTATTACCTGTATAGGTAGCAGTAGGTTACTGTCAGTATTACCTGTATAGGTAGCAGTAGGTTACTGTCAGTATTACCTGTATAGGTAGCAGTAGGTTACTGTCAGTATTACCTGTATAGGTAGCAGTAGGTTACTGTCAGTATTACCTGTATAGGTAGCAGTATGTTAGTGTCAGTATTACCTGTATAGGTAGCAGTAGGTTACTGTCAGTATTATCTGTATAGGTAGCAGTAGGTTACTGTCAGTATTACCTGTATAGGTAGCAGTATGTTAGTGTCAGTATTACCTGTATAGGTAGGTTACTGTCAGTATTACCTGTATAGGTAGCAGTAGGTTACTGTCAGTATTACCTGTATAGGTAGCAGTAGGTTACTGTCGGTATTACCTGTATAGGTAGCAGTAGGTTACTGTTGGTATTACCTGTACCTGTATAGTATTACCTGTATAGGTTAGTAGGTTACTGTCAGTATTACCTGTATAGGTAGCAGTAGGTTACTGTCAGTATTACCTGTATAGGTAGCAGTAGGTTACTGTCAGTATTACCTGTATTGGTAGCAGTAGGTTACTGTCAGTATTACCTGTATAGGTAGCAGTAGGTTACTGTCAGTATTACCTGTATAGGTAGCAGTAGGTTACTGTCAGTATTACCTGTATAGGTAGCAGTAGGTTACTGTCAGTATTACCTGTATAGGTAGGTAGGTTACTGTCAGTATTACCTGTATAGGTAGGTTACTGTCAGTATTACCTGTATAGGTAGGTTACTGTCAGTATTACCTGTATAGGTTACTGTCAGTATTACCTAGCAGTAGGTTACTGTCAGTATTACCTGTATAGGTAGCAGTAGGTTACTGTCAGTATTACCTGTATAGGTAGCAGTAGGTTACTGTCAGTATTACCTGTATAGGTAGCAGTAGGTTACTGTCAGCATTACCTGTATAGATAGCAGTAGGTTACTGTCAGCATTACCTGTATAGGTAGCAGTAGGTTACTGTCAGCATTACCTGTATAGGTAGCAGTAGGTTACTGTCAGCATTACCTGTATAGGTAGCAGTAGGTTACTGTCAGTATTACCTGTATAGGTAGCAGTAGGTTACTGTCAGTATTACCTGTATAGGTAGCAGTAGGTTACTGTCAGTATTACCTGTATAGGTAGCAGTAGGTTACTGTCAGTATTACCTGTATAGGTAGCAGTAGGTTACTGTCAGTATTACCTGTATAGGTAGCAGTAGGTTACTGTCAGTATTACCTGTATAGGTAGCAGTAGGTTACTGTCAGTATTACCTGTATAGGTAGCAGTAGGTTACTGTCAGTATTACCTGTATAGGTAGCAGTAGGTTACTGTCAGTATTACCTGTATAGGTAGCAGTAGGTTACTGTCAGTATTACCTGTATAGGTAGCAGTAGGTTACTGTCAGCATTACCTGTATAGGTAGCAGTAGGTTACTGTCAGCATTACCTGTATAGGTAGCAGTAGGTTACTGTCAGTATTACCTGTATAGGTAGCAGTAGGTTACTGTCAGTATTACCTGTATAGGTAGCAGTAGGTTACTGTCAGTATTACCTGTATAGGTAGCAGTAGGTTACTGTCAGTATTACCTGTATAGGTAGCAGTAGGTTACTGTCAGTATTACCTGAATAGGTAGCAGTAGGTTACTGTCAGTATTACCTGTATAGGTAGCAGTAGGTTACTGTCAGTGTTACCTGTATAGGTAGCAGTAGGTTACTGTCAGTATTACCTGTATAGGTAGCAGTAGGTTACTGTCAGTATTACCTGTATAGGTAGCAGTAGGTTACTGTCAGTATTACCTGTATAGGTAGCAGTAGGTTACTGTCAGTGTTACCTGTATAGGTAGCAGTAGGTTACTGTCAGTATTACCTGTATAGGTAGCAGTAGGTTACTGTCAGTATTACCTGTATAGGTAGCAGTATGTTAGTGTCAGTATTACCTGTATAGGTAGCAGTAGGTTACTGTCAGTATTATCTGTATAGGTAGCAGTAGGTTACTGTCAGTATTACCTGTATAGGTAGCAGTAGGTTACTGTCAGTATTACCTGTATAGGTAGGTTACTGTCAGTATTACCTGTATAGGTAGCAGTAGGTTACTGTCAGTATTACCTGTATAGGTAGCAGTAGGTTACTGTCAGCATTACCTGTATAGGTAGCAGTAGGTTACTGTCAGCATTACCTGTATAGGTAGCAGTAGGTTACTGTCAGTATTACCTGTATAGGTAGCAGTAGGTTACTGTCAGTATTACCTGTATAGGTAGCAGTAGGTTACTGTCAGTATTACCTGTATTGGTAGCAGTAGGTTACTGTCAGTATTACCTGTATAGGTAGCAGTAGGTTATTACCTGTATAGGTAGCAGTAGGTTACTGTCAGTATTACCTGTATAGGTAGCAGTAGGTTACTGTCAGTATTACCTGTATAGGTAGCAGTAGGTTACTGTCAGTATTACCTGTATAGGTAGCAGTAGGTTACTGTCAGTATTACCTGTATAGGTAGCAGTAGGTTACTGTCAGCATTACCTGTATAGGTAGCAGTAGGTTACTGTCAGCATTACCTGTATAGGTAGCAGTAGGTTACTGTCAGCATTACCTGTATAGGTAGCAGTAGGTTACTGTCAGCATTACCTGTATAGGTAGCAGTAGGTTACTGTCAGTAGGTTACCTGTCAGTATTACCTGTATAGGTAGCAGTAGGTTACTGTCAGTATTACCTGTATAGGTAGCAGTAGGTTACTGTCAGTATTACCTGTATAGGTAGCAGTAGGTTACTGTCAGTATTACCTGTATAGGTAGCAGTAGGTTACTGTCAGTATTACCTGTATAGGTAGCAGTAGGTTACTGTCAGTATTACCTGTATAGGTAGCAGTAGGTTACTGTCAGTATTACCTGTATAGGTAGCAGTAGGTTACTGTCAGTATTACCTGTATAGGTAGCAGTAGGTTACTGTCAGTATTACCTGTATAGGTAGCAGTAGGTTACTGTCAGTATTACCTGTATAGGTAGCAGTAGGTTACTGTCAGTATTACCTGTATAGGTAGCAGTAGGTTACTGTCAGTAGTGTATAGGTAGCAGTAGGTTACTGTCAGTATTACCTGTATAGGTAGCAGTAGGTTACTGTCAGTATTACCTGTATAGGTAGCAGTAGGTTACTGTCAGTATTACCTGTATAGGTAGCAGTAGGTTACTGTCAGTATTACCTGTATAGGGTAGGTTACTGTCAGTATTACCTGTATAGGTAGCAGTAGGTTACTGTCAGTATTACCTGTATAGGTAGCAGTAGGTTACTGTCAGTATTACCTGTATAGGTAGCAGTATGTAGGTACTGTCGGTAGTGTCAGTAGTGTTACCTGTATAGGTAGCAGTAGGTTACTGTCAGTATTATCTGTATAGGTAGCAGTAGGTTACTGTCAGTATTACCTGTATAGGTAGCAGTAGGTTACTGTCAGTATTACCTGTATAGGTAGCAGTAGGTTACTGTCAGTATTACCTGTATAGGTAGGTTACTGTCAGTATTACCTGTATAGGTAGCAGTAGGTTACTGTCAGTATTACCTGTATAGGAAGCAGTAGGTTACTGTCAGCATTACCTGTATAGGTAGCAGTAGGTTACTGTTGGTATTACCTGTATAGGTATGTTACTGTTAGTATTACCTGTATAGGTAGCAGTAGGTTACTGTCAGTATTACCTGTATAGGTAGCAGTAGGTTACTGTCAGTATTACCTGTATTGGTAGCAGTAGGTTACTGTCAGTATTACCTGTATAGGTAGCAGTAGGTTACTGTCAGTATTACCTGTATAGGTAGCAGTAGGTTACTGTCAGTATTACCTGTATAGGTAGCAGTAGGTTACTGTCAGTATTACCTGTATAGGTAGCAGTAGGTTACTGTCAGTATTACCTGTATAGGTAGGTTACTGTAAGTATTACCTGTATAGGTAGGTTACTGTCAGTATTACCTGTATAGGTAGGTTACTGTCAGTATTACCTGTATAGGTAGCAGTAGGTTACTGTCAGTATTACCTGTATAGGTTAGGTAGCAGTAGGTTACTGTCAGTATTACCTGTATAGGTAGCAGTAGGTTACTGTCAGTATTACCTGTATAGGTAGCAGTAGGTTACTGTCAGCATTACCTGTATAGGTAGCAGTAGGTTACTGTCAGCATTACCTGTATAGGTAGCAGTAGGTTACTGTCAGCATTACCTGTATAGGTAGCAGTAGGTTACTGTCAGCATTACCTGTATAGGTAGCAGTAGGTTACTGTCAGTATTACCTGTATAGGTAGCAGTAGGTTACTGTCAGTATTACCTGTATAGGTAGCAGTAGGTTACTGTCAGTATTACCTGTATAGGTAGCAGTAGGTTACTGTCAGTATTACCTGTATAGGTAGCAGTAGGTTACTGTCAGTATTACCTGTATAGGTAGCAGTAGGTTACTGTCAGTATTACCTGTATAGGTAGCAGTAGGTTACTGTCAGTATTACCTGTATAGGTAGCAGTAGGTTACTGTCAGTATTACCTGTATAGGTAGCAGTAGGTTACTGTCAGTATTACCTGTATAGGTAGCAGTAGGTTACTGTCAGTATTACCTGTATAGGTAGCAGTAGGTTACTGTCAGTATTACCTGTATAGGTAGCAGTAGGTTACTGTCAGCATTACCTGTATAGGTAGCAGTAGGTTACTGTCAGCATTACCTGTATAGGTAGCAGTAGGTTACTGTCAGTATTACCTGTATAGGTAGCAGTAGGTTACTGTCAGTATTACCTGTATGTATAGGTAGCAGTAGGTTACTGTCAGTATTACCTGTATAGGTAGCAGTAGGTTACTGTCAGTATTACCTGTATAGGTAGCAGTAGGTTACTGTCAGTATTACCTGTATAGCAGTAGGAATAGGTAGCAGTAGGTTACTGTCAGTATTACCTGTATAGGTAGCAGTAGGTTACCTGTCAGTAGGTTAGTGTTACCTGTATAGGTAGCAGTAGGTTACTGTCAGTATTACCTGTATAGGTAGCAGTAGGTTACTGTCAGTATTACCTGTATAGGTAGCAGTAGGTTACTGTCAGTATTACCTGTATAGGTAGCAGTAGGTTACTGTCAGTGTTACCTGTATAGGTAGCAGTAGGTTACTGTCAGTATTACCTGTATAGGTAGCAGTAGGTTACTGTCAGTATTACCTGTATAGGTAGCATAGGTTAGCAGTATGTTAGTGTCAGTATTACCTGTATAGGTAGCAGTAGGTTACTGTCAGTATTATCTGTATAGGTAGCAGTAGGTTACCTGTCAGTATTACCTGTATAGGTAGCAGTAGGTTACTGTCAGTATTACCTGTATAGGTAGGTTACTGTCAGTATTACCTGTATAGGTAGCAGTAGGTTACTGTCAGTATTACCTGTATAGGTAGCAGTAGGTTACTGTCAGTTATTACCTGTATAGGTAGCAGTAGGTTACTGTCAGCATTACCTGTATAGGTAGCAGTAGGTTACTGTCAGTATTACCTGTATAGGTAGCAGTAGGTTACTGTCAGTATTACCTGTATAGGTAGCAGTAGGTTACTGTCAGTATTACCTGTATTGGTAGCAGTAGGTTACTGTCAGTATTACCTGTATAGGTAGCAGTAGGTTACTGTCAGTATTACCTGTATAGGTAGCAGTAGGTTACTGTCAGTATTACCTGTATAGGTAGCAGTAGGTTACTGTCAGTATTACCTGTATAGGTAGCAGTAGGTTACTGTCAGTATTACCTGTATAGGTAGCAGTAGGTTACTGTCAGCATTACCTGTATAGGTAGCAGTAGGTTACTGTCAGCATTACCTGTATAGGTAGCAGTAGGTTACTGTCAGCATTACCTGTATAGGTAGCAGTAGGTTACTGTCAGCATTACCTGTATAGGTAGCAGTAGGTTACTGTCAGTATTACCTGTATAGGTAGCAGTAGGTTACTGTCAGTATTACCTGTATAGGTAGCAGTAGGTTACTGTCAGTATTACCTGTATAGGTAGCAGTAGGTTACTGTCAGTATTACCTGTATAGGTAGCAGTAGGTTACTGTCAGTATTACCTGTATAGGTAGCAGTAGGTTACTGTCAGTATTACCTGTATAGGTAGCAGTAGGTTACTGTCAGTATTACCTGTATAGGTAGCAGTAGGTTACTGTCAGTATTACCTGTATAGGAAGCAGTAGGTTACTGTCAGTATTACCTGTATAGGTAGCAGTAGGTTACTGTCAGTATTACCTGTATAGGTAGCAGTAGGTTACTGTCAGTATTACCTGTATAGGGTAGCAGTAGCAGGTTACTGTCAGTATTACCTGTATAGGTAGCAGTAGGTTACTGTCAGTATTACCTGTATAGGTAGCAGTAGGTTACTGTCAGTATTACCTGTATAGGTAGGTTAGGTTGTAAGTATTACCTGTATAGGTAGGTTACTGTCAGTATTACCTGTAGGTTAGGTAGCAGGTAGGTTACTGTCAGTATTACCTGTATAGGTAGCAGTAGGTTACTGTCAGTATTACCTGTATAGGTAGCAGTAGGTTACTGTCAGTATTACCTGTATAGGTAGCAGTAGGTTACTGTCAGTATTACCTGTATAGGTAGCAGTAGGTTACTGTCAGTATTACCTGTATAGGTAGCAGTAGGTTACTGTCAGTATTACCTGTATAGGTAGCAGTAGGTTACTGTCAGTATTACCTGTATAGGTAGCAGTAGGTTACTGTCAGTATTACCTGTATAGGTAGGTTACTGTCAGTATTACCTGTATAGGTAGCAGTAGGTTACTGTCAGTATTACCTGTATAGGTAGCAGTAGGTTACTGTCAGCATTACCTGTATAGGTAGCAGTAGGTTACTGTCAGCATTACCTGTATAGGTAGCAGTAGGTTACTGTCAGTATTACCTGTATAGGTAGCAGTAGGTTACTGTCAGTATTACCTGTATAGGTAGCAGTAGGTTACTGTCAGTATTACCTGTATAGGTAGCAGTAGGTTACTGTCAGTATTACCTGTATAGGTAGCAGTAGGTTACTGTCAGTATTACCTGTATAGGTAGCAGTAGGTTACTGTCAGTATTACCTGTATAGGTAGCAGTAGGTTACTGTCAGTATTACCTGTATAGGTATAGGTCAGTATTACCTGTATAGGTAGCAGTAGGTTACTGTCAGTATTACCTGTATAGGTAGCAGTAGGTTACTGTCAGTATTACCTGTATAGGTAGCAGTAGGTTACTCAGTCAGCATTACCTGTATAGGTAGCAGTAGGTTACTGTCAGTATTACCTGTATAGGTAGCAGTAGGTTACTGTCAGTATTATTACCTGAATAGGTAGCAGTAGGTTACTGTCAGTATTACCTGTATAGGTAGCAGTAGGTTACTGTCAGTATTACCTGTATAGGTAGCAGTAGGTTACTGTCAGTATTACCTGTATAGGTAGCAGTAGGTTACTGTCAGTATTATCTGTATAGGTAGCAGTAGGTTACTGTCAGTATTACCTGTATAGGTAGCAGTAGGTTACTGTCAGTATTACCTGTATAGGTAGCAGTAGGTTACTGTCAGTATTACCTGTATAGGTAGGTTACTGTCAGTATTACCTGTATAGGTAGCAGTAGGTTACTGTACTGGTATTACCTGTATAGGTAGCAGTAGGTTACTGTTGGTCAGTATTACCTGTATAGGTATAGGTTACTGTCAGTATTACCTGTATAGGTAGCAGTAGGTTACTGTCAGTATTACCTGTATAGGTAGCAGTAGGTTACTGTCAGTATTACCTGTATTGGTAGCAGTAGGTTACTGTCAGTATTACCTGTATAGGTAGCAGTAGGTTACTGTCAGTATTACCTGTATAGGTAGCAGTAGGTTACTGTCAGTATTACCTGTATAGGTAGCAGTAGGTTACTGTCAGCATTACCTGTATAGGTAGCAGTAGGTTACTGTCAGCATTACCTGTATAGGTAGCAGTAGGTTACTGTCAGCATTACCTGTATAGGTAGCAGTAGGTTACTGTCAGTATTACCTGTATAGGTAGCAGTAGGTTACTGTCAGTATTACCTGTATAGGTAGCAGTAGGTTACTGTCAGTATTACCTGTATAGGTAGCAGTAGGTTACTGTCAGTATTACCTGTATAGGTAGCAGTAGGTTACTGTCAGTATTACCTGTATAGGTAGCAGTAGGTTACTGTCAGTATTACCTGTATAGGTAGCAGTAGGTTACTGTCAGTATTAACAGGAATAGGTAGCAGTAGGTTACTGTCAGTATTACCTGTATAGGTAGCAGTAGGTTACTGTCAGTGTTACCTGTATAGGTAGCAGTAGGTTACTGTCAGTATTACCTGTATAGGTAGCAGTAGGTTACTGTCAGTATTACCTGTATAGGTAGCAGTAGGTTACTGTCAGTGTTACCTGTATAGGTAGCAGTAGGTTACTGTCAGTATTACCTGTATAGGTAGCAGTAGGTTACTGTCAGTATTACCTGTATAGGTAGCAGTATGTTAGTGTCAGTATTACCTGTATAGGTAGCAGTAGGTTACTGTCAGTATTATCTGTATAGGTAGCAGTAGGTTACTGTCAGTATTACCTGTATAGGTAGCAGTAGGTTACTGTCAGTATTACCTGTATAGGTAGCAGTAGGTTACTGTCAGTATTACCTGTATAGGTATAGGTTAGGTTACTGTCAGTATTACCTGTATAGGTAGCAGTAGGTTACTGTCGGTATTACCTGTATAGGTAGCAGTAGGTTACTGTTGGTATTACCTGTATAGGTATGTTACTGTTAGTATTACCTGTATAGGTAGCAGTAGGTTACTGTCAGTATTACCTGTATAGGTAGCAGTAGGTTACTGTCAGTATTATCTGTATAGGTAGCAGTAGGTTACTGTCAGTATTACCTGTATAGGTAGCAGTAGGTTACTGTCAGTATTACCTGTATAGGTAGCAGTAGGTTACTGTCAGTATTACCTGTATAGGTAGGTTACTGTCAGTATTACCTGTATAGGTAGCAGTAGGTTACTGTCGGTATTACCTGTATAGGTAGCAGTAGGTTACTGTTGGTATTACCTGTATAGGTATGTTACTGTTAGTATTACCTGTATAGGTAGCAGTAGGTTACTGTCAGTATTACCTGTATAGGTAGCAGTAGGTTACTGTCAGTATTACCTGTATAGGTAGCAGTAGGTTACTGTCAGTATTACCTGTATAGGTAGCAGTAGGTTACTGTCAGTATTACCTGTATAGGTAGCAGTAGGTTACTGTCAGTATTACCTGTATAGGTAGCAGTAGGTTACTGTCAGTATTACCTGTATAGGTAGCAGTAGGTTACTGTCAGTATTACCTGTATAGGTAGCAGTAGGTTACTGTCAGTATTACCTGTATAGGTAGCAGTAGGTTACTGTCAGTATTACCTGTATAGGTAGCAGTAGGTTACTGTCAGTATTACCTGTATAGGTAGGTTACTGTAAGTATTACCTGTATAGGTAGGTTACTGTCAGTATTACCTGTATAGGTAGCAGTAGGTTACTGTCAGTATTACCTGTATAGGTAGCAGTAGGTTACTGTCAGTATTACCTGTATAGGTAGCAGTAGGTTACTGTCAGTATTACCTGTATAGGTAGCAGTAGGTTACTGTCAGTATTACCTGTATAGGTAGCAGTAGGTTACTGTCAGTATTACCTGAATAGGTAGCAGTAAGTTACTGTCAGTATTACCTGTATAGGTAGCAGTAGGTTACTGTCAGTGTTACCTGTATAGGTAGCAGTAGGTTACTGTCAGTATTACCTGTATAGGTAGCAGTAGGTTACTGTCAGTATTACCTGTATAGGTAGCAGTATGTTAGTGTCAGTATTACCTGTATAGGTAGCAGTAGGTTACTGTCAGTATTATCTGTATAGGTAGCAGTAGGTTACTGTCAGTATTACCTGTATAGGTAGCAGTAGGTTACTGTCAGTATTACCTGTATAGGTAGCAGTAGGTTACTGTCAGTATTACCTGTATAGGTAGGTTACTGTCAGTATTACCTGTATAGGTAGCAGTAGGTTACTGTCAGTATTACCTGTATAGGTAGCAGTAGGTTACTGTCAGCATTACCTGTATAGGTAGCAGTAGGTTACTGTCAGCATTACCTGTATAGGTAGCAGTAGGTTACTGTCAGTATTACCTGTATAGGTAGCAGTAGGTTACTGTCAGTATTACCTGTATAGGTAGCAGTAGGTTACTGTCAGTATTACCTGTATAGGTAGCAGTAGGTTACTGTCAGTATTACCTGTATAGGTAGCAGTAGGTTACTGTCAGTATTACCTGTATAGGTAGCAGTAGGTTACTGTCAGTATTACCTGTATAGGTAGCAGTAGGTTACTGTCAGTATTACCTGTATAGGTAGCAGTAGGTTACTGTCAGTATTACCTGTATAGGTAGCAGTAGGTTACTGTCAGTATTACCTGTATAGGTAGCAGTAGGTTACTGTCAGTATTAACGGAATAGGTAGCAGTAAGTTACTGTCAGTATTACCTGTATAGGTAGCAGTAGGTTACTGTCAGTGTTACCTGTATAGGTAGCAGTAGGTTACTGTCAGTATTACCTGTATAGGTAGCAGTAGGTTACTGTCAGTATTACCTGTATAGGTAGCAGTATGTTAGTGTCAGTATTACCTGTATAGGTAGCAGTAGGTTACTGTCAGTATTATCTGTATAGGTAGCAGTAGGTTACTGTCAGTATTACCTGTATAGGTAGCAGTAGGTTACTGTCAGTATTACCTGTATAGGTAGCAGTAGGTTACTGTCAGTATTACCTGTATAGGTAGGTTACTGTCAGTATTACCTGTATAGGTAGCAGTAGGTTACTGTCAGTATTACCTGTATAGGTAGCAGTAGGTTACTGTCAGCATTACCTGTATAGGTAGCAGTAGGTTACTGTCAGCATTACCTGTATAGGTAGCAGTAGGTTACTGTCAGTATTACCTGTATAGGTAGCAGTAGGTTACTGTCAGTATTACCTGTATAGGTAGCAGTAGGTTACTGTCAGTATTACCTGTATAGGTAGCAGTAGGTTACTGTCAGTATTACCTGTATAGGTAGCAGTAGGTTACTGTCAGTATTACCTGTATAGGTAGCAGTAGGTTACTGTCAGTATTACCTGTATAGGTAGCAGTAGGTTACTGTCAGTATTACCTGTATAGGTAGCAGTAGGTTACTGTCAGTATTACCTGTATAGGTAGCAGTAGGTTACTGTCAGTATTACCTGTATAGGTAGCAGTAGGTTACTGTCAGCATTACCTGTATAGGTAGCAGTAGGTTACTGTCAGTATTACCTGTATAGGTAGCAGTAGGTTACTGTCAGTATTAACGGAATAGGTAGCAGTAGGTTACTGTCAGTATTACCTGTATAGGTAGCAGTAGGTTACTGTCAGTATTAACGGAATAGGTAGCAGTAGGTTACTGTCAGTATTACCTGTATAGGTAGCAGTAGGTTACTGTCAGTATTAACGGAATAGGTAGCAGTAGGTTACTGTCAGTATTACCTGTATAGGTAGGTTACTGTCAGTATTACCTGTATAGGTAGCAGTAGGTTACTGTCGGTATTACCTGTATAGGTAGCAGTAGGTTACTGTTGGTATTACCTGTATAGGTATGTTACTGTTAGTATTACCTGTATAGGTAGCAGTAGGTTACTGTCAGTATTACCTGTATAGGTAGCAGTAGGTTACTGTCAGTATTACCTGTATTGGTAGCAGTAGGTTACTGTCAGTATTACCTGTATAGGTAGCAGTAGGTTACTGTCAGTATTACCTGTATAGGTAGCAGTAGGTTACTGTCAGTATTACCTGTATAGGTAGCAGTAGGTTACTGTCAGTATTACCTGTATAGGTAGCAGTAGGTTACTGTCAGTATTACCTGTATAGGTAGGTTACTGTCAGTATTACCTGTATAGGTAGGTTACTGTCAGTATTACCTGTATAGGTAGGTTACTGTCAGTATTACCTGTATAGGTAGCAGTAGGTTACTGTCAGTATTACCTGTATAGGTAGCAGTAGGTTACTGTCAGTATTACCTCTATAGGTAGGTTACTGTCAGTATTACCTGTATACGTAGCAGTAGGTTACTGTCAGTATTACCTGTATAGGTAGCAGTAGGATACTGTCAGTATTACCTGTATAGGTAGGTTACTGTCAGTATTACCTGTATAGGTAGCAGTAGGTTACTGTCAGTATTACCTGTATAGGTAGCAGTAGGTTACTGTCAGTATTACCTGTATAGGTAGCAGTAGGTTACTGTCAGTATTACCTGTATAGGTAGCAGTAGGTTACTGTCAATATTACCTGTATAGGTAGCAGTAGGTTACTGTCAGTATTACCTGTATAGGTAGCAGTAGGTTACTGTCAGTATTACCTGTATAGGTAGCAGTAGGTTACTGTCAGTATTACCTGTATAGGTAGCAGTAGGTTACTGTCAGTATTACCTGTATAGGTAGCAGTAGGTTACTGTCAGTATTACCTGTATAGGTAGCAGTAGGTTACTGTCAGTATTACCTGTATAGGTAGCAGTAGGTTAGTAGGTTACTGTCAGTATTACCTGTATAGGTAGCAGTAGGTTACTGTCAGTATTACCTGTATAGGTAGCAGTAGGTTACTGTCAGTATTACCTGTATAGGTAGCAGTAGGTTACTGTCAGTATTACCTGTATAGGTAGCAGTAGGTTACTGTCAGTATTACCTGTATAGGTAGCAGTAGGTTACTGTCAGTATTACCTGTATAGGTAGCAGTAGGTTACTGTCAGTATTACCTGTATAGGTAGCAGTAGGTTACTGTCAGTATTACCTGTATAGGTAGCAGTAGGTTACTGTCAGTATTACCTGTATAGGTAGCAGTAGGTTACTGTCAGTATTACCTGTATAGGTAGGTTACTGTCAGTATTACCTGTATAGGTAGCAGTAGGTTACTGTCAGTATTACCTGTATAGGTAGCAGTAGGTTACTGTCAGTATTACCTGTATAGGTAGCAGTAGGTTACTGTCAGTATTACCTGTATAGGTAGCAGTAGGTTACTGTCAGTATTACCTGTATACGTAGCAGTAGGTTACTGTCAGTATTACCTGTATAGGTAGCAGTAGGTTACTGTCAGTATTACCTGTATAGGTAGGTTACTGTCAGTATTACCTGTATAGGTAGCAGTAGGTTACTGTCAGTATTACCTGTATAGGTAGCAGTAGGTTACTGTCAGTATTACCTGTATAGGTAGCAGTAGGTTACTGTCAGTATTACCTGTATAGGTAGGTTACTGTCAGTATTACCTGTATAGGTAGGTTACTGTCAGTGTTACCTGTATAGGTAGCAGTAGGTTACTGTCAGTATTACCTGTATAGGTAGCAGTAGGTTACTGTCAGTATTACCTGTATAGGTAGCAGTAGGTTACTGTCAGTATTACCTGTATAGGTAGCAGTAGGTTACTGTCAGTATTACCTGTATAGGTAGCAGTAGGTTACTGTCAGTATTACCTGTATAGGTAGTAGGTTACTGTCAGTATTACCTGTATAGGTAGCAGTAGGTTACTGTCAGCATTACCTGTATAGGTAGCAGTAGGTTACTGTCAGTATTACCTGTATAGGTAGCAGTAGGTTACTGTCAGTATTACCTGTATAGGTAGGTTACTGTCAGTATTACCTGTATAGGTAGCAGTAGGTTACTGTCAGTATTACCTGTATACGTAGCAGTAGGTTACTGTCAGTATTACCTGTATAGGTAGCAGTAGGTTACTGTCAGTATTACCTGTATAGGTAGCAGTAGGTTACTGTCAGTATTACCTGTATACGTAGCAGTAGGTTACTGTCAGTATTACCTGTATAGGTAGCAGTAGGTTACTGTCAGTATTACCTGTATAGGTAGGTTACTGTCAGTATTACCTGTATAGGTAGCAGTAGGATACTGTCAGTATTACCTGTATAGGTAGGTTACTGTCAGTATTACCTGTATAGGTAGGTTACTGTCAGTATTACCTGTATTGGTAGCAGTAGGTTACCGTCAGTATTACCTGTATAGGTAGCAGTAGGTTACTGTCAGTATTACCTGTATAGGTAGCAGTAGGTTACTGTCAGTATTACCTGTATAGGTAGCAGTAGGTTACTGTCAGCATTACCTGTATAGGTAGCAGTAGGTTACTGTCAGCATTACCTGTATAGGTAGCAGTAGGTTACTGTCAGCATTACCTGTATAGGTAGCAGTAGGTTACTGTCAGTATTACCTGTATAGGTAGCAGTAGGTTACTGTCAGTATTACCTGTATAGGTAGCAGTAGGTTACTGTCAGTATTACCTGTATAGGTAGCAGTAGGTTACTGTCAGTATTACCTGTATAGGTAGCAGTAGGTTACTGTCAGTATTACCTGTATAGGTAGCAGTAGGTTACTGTCAGTATTACCTGTATAGGTAGCAGTAGGTTACTGTCAGTATTACCTGTATAGGTCAGCAGTAGGTTACTGTCAGTATTACCTGTATAGGTAGCAGTAGGTTACTGTCAGTATTACCTGTATAGGTAGCAGTAGGTTACTGTCAGTATTACCTGTATAGGTAGCAGTAGGTTACTGTCAGTATTACCTGTATAGGTAGCAGTAGGTTACTGTCAGTATTACCTGTATAGGTAGCAGTAGGTTACTGTCAGTATTACCTGTATAGGTAGCAGTAGGTTACTGTCAGTATTACCTGTATAGGTAGGTTACTGTCAGTATTACCTGTATAGGTAGCAGTAGGTTACTGTCAGTATTACCTGTATAGGTAGCAGTAGGTTACTGTCAGTATTACCTGTATAGGTAGCAGTAGGTTACTGTCAGTATTACCTGTATAGGTAGCAGTAGGTTACTGTCAGTATTACCTGTATAGGTAGCAGTAGGTTACTGTCAGTATTACCTGTATAGGTAGCAGTAGGTTACTGTCAGTATTACCTGTATAGGTAGGTTACTGTCAGTATTACCTGTATAGGTAGCAGTAGGTTACTGTCAGTATTACCTGTATACGTAGCAGTAGGTTACTGTCAGTATTACCTGTATAGGTAGCAGTAGGATACTGTCAGTATTACCTGTATAGGAGGTTACTGTCAGTATTACCTGTATAGGTAGGTTACTGTCAGTATTACCTGTATAGGTAGCAGTAGGTTACTGTCAGTATTACCTGTATAGGTAGCAGTAGGTTACTGTCAGTATTACCTGTATAGGTAGCAGTAGGTTACTGTCAGTATTACCTGTATAGGTAGCAGTAGGTTACTGTCAGTATTACCTGTATAGGTAGCAGTAGGTTACTGTCAGTATTACCTGTATAGGTAGCAGTAGGTTACTGTCAGTATTACCTGTATAGGTAGCAGTAGGTTACTGTCAGTATTACCTGTATAGGTAGCAGTAGGTTACTGTCAGTATTACCTGTATAGGTAGCAGTAGGTTACTGTCAGTATTACCTGTATAGGTAGCAGTAGGTTACTGTCAGTATTACCTGTATAGGTAGCAGTAGGTTACTGTCAGTATTACCTGTATAGGTAGCAGTAGGTTACTGTCAGTATTACCTGTATAGGTAGCAGTAGGTTACTGTCAGTATTACCTGTATAGGTAGGTTACTGTCAGTATTACCTGTATAGGTAGCAGTAGGTTACTGTCAGTATTACCTGTATACGTAGCAGTAGGTTACTGTCAGTATTACCTGTATAGGTAGCAGTAGGTTACTGTCAGTATTACCTGTATAGGTAGCAGTAGGTTACTGTCAGTATTACCTGTATACGTAGCAGTAGGTTACTGTCAGTATTACCTGTATAGGTAGCAGTAGGTTACTGTCAGTATTACCTGTATAGGTAGGTTACTGTCAGTATTACCTGTATAGGTAGCAGTAGGTTACTGTCAGTATTACCTGTATACGTAGCAGTAGGTTACTGTCAGTATTACCTGTATAGGTAGCAGTAGGATACTGTCAGTATTACCTGTATAGGTAGGTTACTGTCAGTATTACCTGTATAGGTAGGTTACTGTCAGTATTACTTGTATAGGTAGCAGTAGGTTACTGTCAGTATTACCTGTATAGGTAGCAGTAGGTTACTGTCAGTATTACCTGTATAGGTAGCAGTAGGTTACTGTCAGTATTACCTGTATAGGTAGCAGTAGGTTACTGTCAGTATTACCTGTATAGGTAGCAGTAGGTTACTGTCAGTATTACCTGTATACGTAGCAGTAGGTTACTGTCAGCATTACCTGTATAGGTAGCAGTAGGTTACTGTCAGTATTACCTGTATAGGTAGCAGTAGGTTACTGTCAGTATTACCTGTATAGGTAGGTTACTGTCAGTATTACCTGTATAGGTAGCAGTAGGTTACTGTCAGTATTACCTGTATACGTAGCAGTAGGTTACTGTCAGTATTACCTGTATAGGTAGCAGTAGGTTACTGTCAGTATTACCTGTATAGGTAGCAGTAGGTTACTGTCAGTATTACCTGTATACGTAGCAGTAGGTTACTGTCAGTATTACCTGTATAGGTAGCAGTAGGTTACTGTCAGTATTACCTGTATAGGTAGGTTACTGTCAGTATTACCTGTATAGGTAGCAGTATACTGTCAGTATTACCTGTATAGGTAGGTTACTGTCAGTATTACCTGTATAGGTAGGTTACTGTAGGTAGGTTACTGTCAGTATTACCTGTATTGGTAGCAGTAGGTTACCGTCAGTATTACCTGTATAGGTAGCAGTAGGTTACTGTCAGTATTACCTGTATAGGTAGCAGTAGGTTACTGTCAGTATTACCTGTATAGGTAGCAGTAGGTTACTGTCAGCATTACCTGTATAGGTAGCAGTAGGTTACTGTCAGCATTACCTGTATAGGTAGCAGTAGGTTACTGTCAGCATTACCTGTATAGGTAGCAGTAGGTTACTGTCAGTATTACCTGTATAGGTAGCAGTAGGTTACTGTCAGTATTACCTGTATAGGTAGCAGTAGGTTACTGTCAGTATTACCTGTATAGGTAGCAGTAGGTTACTGTCAGTATTACCTGTATAGGTAGCAGTAGGTTACTGTCAGTATTACCTGTATAGGTAGCAGTAGGTTACTGTCAGTATTACCTGTATAGGTAGCAGTAGGTTACTGTCAGTATTACCTGTATAGGTAGCAGTAGGTTACTGTCAGTATTACCTGTATAGGTAGCAGTAGGTTACTGTCAGTATTACCTGTATAGGTAGCAGTAGGTTACTGTCAGTATTACCTGTATAGGTAGCAGTAGGTTACTGTCAGTATTACCTGTATAGGTAGGTTACTGTCAGTATTACCTGTATAGGTAGGTTACTGTCAGTATTACCTGTATAGGTAGCAGTAGGTTACTGTCAGTATTACCTGTATAGGTAGCAGTAGGTTACTGTCAGTATTACCTGTATAGGTAGCAGTAGGTTACTGTCAGTATTACCTGTATAGGTAGCAGTAGGTTACTGTCAGTATTACCTGTATAGGTAGCAGTAGGTTACTGTCAGTATTAACGGAATAGGTAGCAGTAGGTTACTGTCAGTATTACCTGTATAGGTAGCAGTAGGTTACTGTCAGTGTTACCTGTATAGGTAGCAGTAGGTTACTGTCAGTGTTACCTGTATAGGTAGCAGTAGGTTACTGTCAGTATTACCTGTATAGGTAGCAGTAGGTTACTGTCAGTATTACCTGTATAGGTAGCAGTATGTTAGTGTCAGTATTACCTGTATAGGTAGCAGTAGGTTACTGTCAGTATTATCTGTATAGGTAGCAGTAGGTTACTGTCAGTATTACCTGTATAGGTAGCAGTAGGTTACTGTCAGTATTACCTGTATAGGTAGCAGTAGGTTACTGTCAGTATTACCTGTATAGGTAGGTTACTGTCAGTATTACCTGTATAGGTAGCAGTAGGTTACTGTCAGTATTACCTGTATAGGTAGCAGGTAGGTTACTGTCAGCATTACCTGTATAGGTAGCAGTAGGTTACTGTCAGCATTACCTGTATAGGTAGCAGTAGGTTACTGTCAGTATTACCTGTATAGGTAGCAGTAGGTTACTGTCAGTATTACCTGTATAGGTAGCAGTAGGTTACTGTCAGTATTACCTGTATAGGTAGCAGTAGGTTACTGTCAGTATTACCTGTATAGGTAGCAGTAGGTTACTGTCAGTATTACCTGTATAGGTAGCAGTAGGTTACTGTCAGTATTACCTGTATAGGTAGCAGTAGGTTACTGTCAGTATTACCTGTATAGGTAGCAGTAGGTTACTGTCAGTATTACCTGTATAGGTAGCAGTAGGTTACTGTCAGTATTACCTGTATAGGTAGCAGTAGGTTACTGTCAGCATTACCTGTATAGGTAGCAGTAGGTTACTGTCAGTATTACCTGTATAGGTAGCAGTAGGTTACTGTCAGTATTAACGGAATAGGTAGCAGTAGGTTACTGTCAGTATTACCTGTATAGGTAGCAGTAGGTTACTGTCAGTATTACCTGTATAGGTAGCAGTAGGTTACTGTCAGTATTACCTGTATAGGTAGCAGTAGGTTACTGTCAGTATTACCTGTATAGGTAGCAGTAGGTTACTGTCAGTATTACCTGTATAGGTAGCAGTAGGTTACTGTCAGTATTACCTGTATAGGTAGCAGTAGGTTACTGTCAGTATTACCTGTATAGGTAGCAGTAGGTTACTGTCAGTATTACCTGTATAGGTAGCAGTAGGTTACTGTCAGTATTACCTGTATAGGTAGCAGTAGGTTACTGTCAGTATTACCTGTATAGGTAGCAGTAGGTTACTGTCAGTATTACCTGTATAGGTAGGTTACTGTCAGTATTACCTGTATAGGTAGCAGTAGGTTACTGTCAGTATTACCTGTATACGTAGCAGTAGGTTACTGTCAGTATTACCTGTATAGGTAGCAGTAGGTTACTGTCAGTATTACCTGTATAGGTAGCAGTAGGTTACTGTCAGTATTACCTGTATACGTAGCAGTAGGTTACTGTCAGTATTACCTGTATAGGTAGCAGTAGGTTACTGTCAGTATTACCTGTATAGGTAGGTTACTGTCAGTATTACCTGTATAGGTAGCAGTAGGTTACTGTCAGCATTACCTGTATAGGTAGCAGTAGGTTACTGTCAGTATTACCTGTATAGGTAGCAGTAGGTTACTGTCAGTATTACCTGTATACGTAGCAGTAGGATACTGTCAGTATTACCTGTATAGGTAGCAGTAGGTTACTGTCAGTATTACCTGTATACGTAGCAGTAGGTTACTGTCAGCATTACCTGTATAGGTAGCAGTAGGTTACTGTCAGTATTACCTGTATAGGTAGCAGTAGGTTACTGTCAGTATTACCTGTATAGGTAGGTTACTGTCAGTATTACCTGTATAGGTAGCAGTAGGTTACTGTCAGTATTACCTGTATACGTAGCAGTAGGTTACTGTCAGTATTACCTGTATAGGTAGCAGTAGGTTACTGTCAGTATTACCTGTATAGGTAGCAGTAGGTTACTGTCAGTATTACCTGTATACGTAGCAGTAGGTTACTGTCAGTATTACCTGTATAGGTAGCAGTAGGTTACTGTCAGTATTACCTGTATAGGTAGGTTACTGTCAGTATTACCTGTATAGGTAGCAGTAGGTTACTGTCAGTATTACCTGTATACGTAGCAGTAGGTTACTGTCAGTATTACCTGTATAGGTAGCAGTAGGATACTGTCAGTATTACCTGTATAGGTAGGTTACTGTCAGTATTACCTGTATAGGTAGGTTACTGTCAGTATTACCTGTATAGGTAGCAGTAGGTTACTGTCAGTATTACCTGTATAGGTAGCAGTAGGTTACTGTCAGTATTACCTGTATAGGTAGCAGTAGGTTACTGTCAGTATTACCTGTATAGGTAGCAGTAGGTTACTGTCAGTATTACCTGTATAGGTAGGTTACTGTCAGTATTACCTGTATAGGTAGCAGTAGGTTACTGTCAGTATTACCTGTATACGTAGCAGTAGGTTACTGTCAGTATTACCTGTATAGGTAGCAGTAGGTTACTGTCAGTATTACCTGTATAGGTAGCAGTAGGTTACTGTCAGTATTACCTGTATACGTAGCAGTAGGTTATTGTCAGTATTACCTGTATAGGTAGCAGTAGGTTACTGTCAGTATTATCTGTATAGGTAGCAGTAGGTTACTGTCAGTATTACCTGTATACGTAGCAGTAGGCTGCGGTTGCTGTGCTCCAGTTTCCTCTGTCTGGTCTCCACCTCCTTGGCTCTCTGCTGCTCCTTCTGCAGCCTCCTAATGTAGTCCACAGACGCCTTCAGGATGGTGCCCTTGTTCCAACGCGTCTCCCTGTCTCCGTAGCAGGGGGGTCAGTGAGGAGAAAGGAACAGCGGCATGATTAGATATTATGTTGTAGCAGGGGGGGGTCAGTGAGGAGAAAGGAACAGCGGCATGATTAGATACTATGTTGTAGCAGGGGGGGTCAGTGAGGAGAAAGGAACAGCGGCATGATTAGATACTATGTTGTAGCAGGGGGATCAGTGAGGAGAAAGGAACAGCGGCATGATTAGATACTATGTTGTAGCAGGGGGGGTCAGTGAGGAGAAAGGAACAGCGGCATGATTAGATACTATGTTGTAGCAGGGGGGGTCAGTGAGGAGAAAGGAACAGCGGCATGATTAGATACTATGTTGTAGCAGGTGGGGTCAGTGAGGAGAAAGGAACAGCGGCATGATTAGATACTATGTTGTAGCAGGGGGATCAGTCAGGAGAAAGGAACAGCGGCATGATTAGATACTATGTTGTAGCAGGGGGGGTCAGTGAGGAGAAAGGAACAGCGGCATGATTAGATACTATGTTGTAGCAGGGGGATCAGTGAGGAGAAAGGAACAGCGGCATGATTAGATACTATGTTGTAGCAGGGGGGGTCAGTGAGGATTAAGGAACAGCGGCATGATTGGATACTATCTTGTAGCAAAGGGGGTCAGTGAGGAGAAAGGAACAGCGGCATGATTAGATACTATCTTGTAGCAGTGGAACAGCGGCATGATTAGATACTATCTTGTAGCAGGGGGGGGTCAGTGAGGAGAAAGAAAACAGTGAGATGGTGAAATATATACAGTGGCAGTGAGGGGGGGGGAGGCTACTCACGGGTCACTCGATTTGGGGATGAGAGCTCCCAGTTCCTTGATGCGATCGTTGATGTTGAACCTCCTCCGTCTCTCAACTAGGAACAGCCGTGACACATGTCAACATCATCACCAAGGTGGTCACAAACTGTTAAAACCTACTAAAAATACACTTAAATTATGGTATCCAAGTATTGCATTTATACTCACTCTGGTTATGATTGTCCTTTTTCTGTCGTTCCTTCATCATAGCTTTAGCCTCCACCTCTGGAAGACTCAAAATTAACATTTAGCACGACGATATCAATATATTGCGGCTTGCTAAAAGACCGCTTGAAACGTCAATAAAAACACACGATTTAAAAACAGCATGTATGTTCAGAATGTCACAAGATTATAGTTCGCAGAGATTTTACTCAGTGAGATGAAATTGCGAAACAGTGAAGAGGGAATAAGTGAGCAGGTTCAACAGAGGGGCTGAGGCAGAGCTTTGTAATGAGGAACAGGCTGGGTTCAGGGTGTGACTGACTGACTGGACAGGGGAAGTTGGGGGTGAGCAATGCTGAGTAAGAACTTAAAAAAAGAAAAGAGAGCAGGGGAGAGGGGGGTGTGGAGAAAGAAGTCAAAGAGAGAAAGAGAGAGACAGACACAGAAACAGGGAATTAAGTGGGAGAAATAGACAGTCAGAAAGTTGAGATCGAGACAGACAGACAGACAGACAGACAGACAGACAGACAGACAGACAGACAGAGACAGACAGAGACAGACAGAGACAGACAGAGACAGACAGAGACAGACAGAGACAGACAGACAGACGGACAGACGGACAGACAGACAGAAAGAGAGACGGAGATACGGGCGAGAGGTTTTTTGTTGCGTGTGTTTATTTACCTGTACCGGTTAACTCAGTCTTGACGGTGTGCAGGTCAGCAGGACAGGAGTTGGACACGGTGATGTTGGGAGCAGCCATCCCTCCACTACTGAACACATCCAGCATGTTCACTGACACCGGCATCTGCATACACACAACAGTCACAAGGTGTAAACAACAACAACAACAACAACATAAAACAAGCTTTCAGAGGTCATCAACAACTCCCAAATGCAGTACTAAACGCAGCCAACTATCTCCTTCATCCAAATCAAATGTTATTTGTCACACGTGCACCGAATACAACAGGTACCTTACTGTGAAATGTTTACTCACAAGCCCTTAACCAACAAAGCCGTTCAAGAAACAGAGTATTTACTAAATAAACTAAAGTAATTAACATTTAAAATCTTACTCAATCAAAAAGTAACACAAGAAAATCACTTAATAACAATAGCGAGGCTCTATACAGGGGGTACCGGTACCTAGTCAATGTGCAGGGGGTACAGGTTAGTCGAGGTCATTCGTAAAGTGACTATGAAGCCCATTGAACACTCAGTACGAACAGAACACGTTGTGACATCAGAGGTCTAAGAGCTACATTGATTATCAGTCTCAACAAACCAGGACACGACTTCACTGATAACCTCCCCGGGACGTTGATAGTGTGAATTCCAGACTTTTTTTCCTAAATGTCAAGACAAGTAACAGACAAGATGAGGGTTGCAAAATTCCAATATCTTTTCCCGAGATTCCCCGCTGGGGGGGGGGGGGGCGGCATCTGGATTACTCCAACCAGGATTTCTGGAAAACCTGGTAATTTGGGGGGGAATTACTGGAAATTTGCGACCCCTTGTGTCGACTGTGGCCATGCTTTCAGAGTGGTAACATGGAAAAACATTAAAATGACGGTTTCCTATAGAATGACATAGTAAATATATAATATACTGCCATTTACCAGCCACTTCTATCCCAGGCATCTTACGAGGATATGTGCATTTACAAAAATGTTGATGTTGTGGTGATGCTCAACATGATGAACGTAAAGTTGAAAACTGCGAAATGTCCCTTTAAAAACAGACACC
>NC_088244.1:3161208-3198708 GCF_036934945.1 Oncorhynchus masou masou | reverse complement strand
TGGTTAAATAAAGGTGTTCTCAACTGGCCTTCCTGGTTAAATAAAGGTGTTCTCCACTAGCCTACCTGGTTAAATAAAGGTGTTCTCCACTAGCCTACCTGGTTAAATAAAGGTGTTCTCAACTAGCCTACCTGGTTAAATAAAGGTGTTCTCCACTAGCCTACCTGGTTAAATAAAGGTGTTCTCAACTAGCCTACCTGGTTAAATAAAGGTGTTCTCCACTAGCCTACCTGGTTAAATAAAGGTGTTCTCCACTAGCCTACCTGGTTAAATAAAGGTGTTCTCAACTAGCCTGATCCCAGATCAGTGCTCCTAGTCTGAGGTGCTTGATACGTATGGTCCCTTGTCTCCCGGCACCTCGGACCAGAGATACCAGAGATACACCCTCACGTGTTAGACAGGGTGAGTCATTCATAGGAAACCTCACTGAAAACACTCCACACACACACACAGCACTTTATGAATGAGGCACCACTTCGCAAGCCACAATGAAATGGACTCACGCACTTCCTAGAAAACTGCTTCTTTACACTTTCTGTGAAATGGTTTCTTCACACTCTTTATGAAACTTCTTCACACTCTTTATGAAACGTCTTCACACTCTTTATGAAATGTCTCCAGATTATTTAACTCTTTATGAAATGTCTTCAGATTATTTAACTCTTTATGAAATGTAGAAGTCTGAGTAAGAGCTTTATCGACACACTGACATGCAGTTCAATTACATTTCAATTAAACTTTATTCATCCCCTCAAGGACAAAATGAATGAGGTTTTTCCCCAGAAGCGAATACACAGACTGACAGAGCAACAGGCAGTGGGAGGACCTTTAATTGAAGTCTCTGTGGTATCGGTATGAATTGTGAAGCGTGCAGAGGTTATTAGACAGGCCGATGATGTATTTAACAGAACGATGTGGTGCCAAATACACAAAGAGCAAGGTGCAGGAGACAGCCCCAGTCAGACAGACAGACCAGCCCCAGACAGACAGACAGACAGACAGACAGACAAGCCCCAGACAGACAGACAGACAGACAGACCAGCCCCAGTCAGACAGACAGACCAGCCCCAGTCAGACAGACAGACCAGCCCCAGACAGACAGACAGACAGACCAGCCCCAGTCAGACAGACAGACCAGCCCCAGACAGACAGACCAGCCCCAGACAGACAGACAGACCAGCCCCAGACAGACAGACAGACCAGCCCCAGACAGACAGACAGACCAGCCCCAGTCAGACAGACAGACCAGCCCCAGACAGACAGACAGACAGACCAGCCCCAGTCAGACAGACAGACCAGCCCCAGACAGACAGACCAGCCCCAGACAGACAGACAGACAGACCAGCCCCAGTCAGACAGACAGACCAGCCCCAGTCAGACAGACAGACCAGCACCAGTCAGACAGACAGACCAGCCCCAGTCAGACAGACAGACCAGCACCAGTCAGACAGACAGACCAGCCCCAGTCAGACAGACAGACCAGCCAGACAGACAGACAGACCAGCCCCAGTCAGACAGACAGACAGACAGACCAGCCCCAGTCAGACAGACCAGCCCCAGTCAGACAGACAGACCAGCCCAGTCAGACAGACAGACCAGCCCTAGTCAGACAGACAGACCAGCCCAGTCAGACAGACAGACCAGCCCCAGTCAGACAGACAGACCAGCCAGACAGACAGACAGACCAGCCCCAGTCAGACAGACAGACCAGCCCCAGTCAGACAGACAGACCAGCCCCAGTCAGACAGACAGACCAGCCAGACAGACAGACAGACAGACCAGCCCCAGTCAGACACCGACAGACAGACCAGCCCAGTCAGACAGACAGACCAGCCCCAGTCAGACAGACAGACCAGCCAGACAGACAGACAGACCAGCCCCAGTCAGACAGACAGACAGACAGACAGACAGACCAGCCCCAGTCAGACAGACCAGCCCCAGTCAGACAGACAGACCAGCCCAGTCAGACAGACAGACCAGCCCTAGTCAGACAGACAGACCAGCCCAGTCAGACAGACAGACCAGCCCCAGTCAGACAGACAGACCAGCCAGACAGACAGACAGACCAGCCCCAGTCAGACAGACAGACCAGCCCCAGTCAGACAGACAGACCAGCCCCAGTCAGACAGACAGACCAGCCCCAGTCAGACAGACAGACCAGCCAGACAGACAGACAGACAGACCAGCCCCAGTCAGACACCGACAGACAGACCAGCCCAGTCAGACAGACAGACCAGCCCTAGTCAGACAGACAGACCAGCCCAGTCAGACAGACAGACCAGCCCCAGTCAGACAGACAGACCAGCCAGACAGACAGACAGACAGACCAGCCCTAGTCAGACAGACAGACCAGCCCCAGTCAGACAGACAGACCAGCCAGACAGACAGACAGACAGACCAGCCCCAGTCAGACAGACCAGCCCCAGTCAGACAGACAGACCAGCCCCAGTCAGACAGACAGACCAGCCCCAGTCAGACAGACAGACCAGCCCCAGTCAGACAGACAGACAGACCAGCCCTAGTCAGACAGACAGACCAGCCCTAGTCAGACAGACAGACCAGCCCAGTCAGACAGACAGACCAGCCCCAGTCAGACAGACAGACCAGCCAGACAGACAGACAGACCAGCCCCAGTCAGACAGACAGACAGACCAGCCCTAGTCAGACAGACAGACCAGCCAGACAGACAGACAGACAGACCAGCCCCAGTCAGACAGACAGACAGACCAGCCCTAGTCAGACAGACAGACCAGCCCAGTCAGACAGACAGACAGACCAGCCCCAGACAGACAGACCAGCCCCAGACAGACAGACAGACAGACCAGCCCCAGACAGACAGACCAGCCCCAGACAGACAGACAGACCAGCCCCAGTCAGACAGACAGACAGACCAGCCCTAGTCAGACAGACAGACCAGCCCTAGTCAGACAGACAGACCAGCCCAGTCAGACAGACAGACCAGCCCCAGTCAGACAGACAGACCAGCCAGACAGACAGACAGACAGACCAGCCCCAGTCAGACAGACAGACAGACCAGCCCTAGTCAGACAGACAGACCAGCCCAGTCAGACAGACAGACCAGCCCAGTCAGACAGACAGACCAGCCCCAGACAGACAGACCAGCCCCAGACAGACAGACAGACAGACCAGCCCCAGACAAACCAGCCCCAGACAAACCAGCCCCAGACAAACCAGCCCCAGACAAACCAGCCCCAGACAGACCAGCCCCAGTCAGACACAGACCAGCCCCAGACAGACAGACCAGCCCCAGACAGACAGACAGACAGACCAGCCCCAGTCAGACAGACAGACAGACCAGCCCCAGTCAGACAGACAGACAGACCAGCCCCAGTCAGACAGACAGACCAGCCCCAGTCAGACAGACAGACCAGCCCCAGTCAGACAGACAGACCAGCACCAGTCAGACAGACAGACCAGCCCCAGTCAGACAGACAGACCAGCCAGACAGACAGACAGACCAGCCCCAGTCAGACAGACAGACAGACAGACCAGCCCCAGTCAGACAGACCAGCCCCAGACAGACAGACAGACCAGCCCCAGACAGACAGACAGACAGACCAGCCCCAGTCAGACAGACAGACCAGCCCCAGTCAGACAGACAGACCAGCCCCAGTCAGACAGACAGACCAGCCCCAGTCAGACAGACAGACCAGCCAGACAGACAGACAGACAGACCAGCCCCAGTCAGACAGACAGACAGACCAGCCCCAGTCAGACACCGACAGACAGACCAGCCCCAGTCAGACAGACAGACAGACCAGCCCCAGTCAGACAGACAGACCAGCCCCAGTCAGACAGACCAGCCCCAGTCAGACAGACAGACCAGCCCCAGACAGACAGACAGACAGACCAGCCCTAGTCAGACAGACAGACCAGCCCAGTCAGACAGACAGACCAGCCCCAGACAGACAGACAGACCAGCCCCAGACAGACAGACCAGCCCCAGACAGACAGACAGACAGACCAGCCCCAGTCAGACAGACAGACCAGCCCCAGTCAGACAGACAGACCAGCCCCAGTCAGACAGACAGACCAGCCCCAGTCAGACAGACAGACCAGCCAGACAGACAGACAGACAGACCAGCCCCAGTCAGACAGACAGACAGACCAGCCCCAGTCAGACACCGACAGACAGACCAGCCCCAGTCAGACAGACAGACAGACCAGCCCCAGTCAGACAGACAGACCAGCCCCAGTCAGACAGACCAGCCCCAGTCAGACAGACAGACCAGCCCCAGACAGACAGACAGACAGACCAGCCCTAGTCAGACAGACAGACCAGCCCAGTCAGACAGACAGACCAGCCCCAGACAGACAGACAGACCAGCCCCAGACAGACAGACCAGCCCCAGACAGACAGACAGACAGACAGACCAGCCCCAGTCAGACAGACAGACCAGCCCCAGTCAGACAGACAGACCAGCCCCAGTCAGACAGACAGACCAGCCCCAGTCAGACAGACAGACCAGCACCAGTCAGACAGACAGACCAGCCCCAGTCAGACAGACAGACCAGCCAGACAGACAGACAGACCAGCCCCAGTCAGACAGACAGACAGACAGACCAGCCCCAGTCAGACAGACCAGCCCCAGTCAGACAGACAGACCAGCCCCAGTCAGACAGACAGACCAGCCCCAGTCAGACAGACAGACCAGCCCCAGTCAGACAGACAGACCAGCCCCAGTCAGACAGACAGACCAGCCCCAGTCAGACAGACAGACCAGCCAGACAGACAGACAGACAGACCAGCCCCAGTCAGACACCGACAGACAGACCAGCCCAGTCAGACAGACAGACCAGCCCTAGTCAGACAGACAGACCAGCCCAGTCAGACAGACAGACCAGCCCCAGTCAGACAGACAGACCAGCCCCAGTCAGACAGACAGACCAGCCAGACAGACAGACAGACAGACCAGCCCTAGTCAGACAGACAGACCAGCCCAGTCAGACAGACAGACCAGCCCAGTCAGACAGACAGACCAGCCCTAGTCAGACAGACAGACCAGCCCCAGTCAGTCAGACAGACAGACCAGCCCCAGACAGACCAGCCCTAGTCAGTCAGTCAGACAGACAGACAGACCAGCCCCAGACAGACAGACCAGCCCCAGACAAACCAGCCCCAGACAGACCAGCCCCAGACAAACCAGCCCCAGACAAACCAGCCTCAGACAAACCAGCCCCAGACAAACCAGCCTCAGACAAACCAGCCTCAGACAAACCAGCCTCAGACAAACCAGCCTCAGACAAACCAGCCTCAGACAAACCAGCCTCAGACAAACCAGCCTCAGACAAACCAGCCTCAGACAAACCAGCCCCAGACAAACCAGCCCCAGACAAACCAGCCCCAGACAAACCAGCACCAGACAAACCAGCACCAGACAAACCAGCACCAGACAAACCAGCCCCAGACAATCCAGCCCCAGTCAGACACAGACAGACAGACCAGCCCCAGTCAGACAGACAGACAGACCAGCCCTAGTCAGACAGACAGACCAGCCCAGTCAGACAGACAGACCAGCCCTAGTCAGACAGACAGACCAGCCCCAGACAGACCAGCCCTAGTCAGTCAGTCAGACAGACAGACAGACCAGCCCCAGACAGACAGACAGACCAGCCCCAGACAGACCAGCCCCAGACAGACAGACAGACAGACCAGCCCCAGACAAACCAGCCCCAGACAAACCAGCCCCAGACAAACCAGCCCCAGACAAACCAGCCCCAGACAAACCAGCCCCAGACAAACCAGCCCCAGACAAACCAGCCCCAGACAAACCAGCCTCAGACAAACCAGCCTCAGACAAACCAGCCTCAGACAAACCAGCCTCAGACAAACCAGCCTCAGACAAACCAGCCTCAGACAAACCAGCCTCAGACAAACCAGCCTCAGACAAACCAGCCTCAGACAAACCAGCCTCAGACAAACCAGCCTCAGACAAACCAGCCTCAGACAAACCAGCCTCAGACAAACCAGCCTCAGACAAACCAGCCTCAGACAGACCAGCCCCAGACAAACCAGCCCCAGACAAACCAGCCCCAGACAAACCAGCCCCAGACAAACCAGCCCCAGACAAACCAGCCCCAGACAAACCAGCCTCAGACAGACCACCATACAGTGAGGCTTACAACAGAATGCAATTATTTTTTTATTACAGGGGAATTTAAACCTGGAAGACCAAGACAGCGTATAATACCTATGGAGGAACACCCAAATAAACTTGCTGGTAACTCATAATAACATCTAATACTGGTACAATAAAAATGTATCATTTTTAGTCACTCAGCGGACGCACATATCCAGAGCCACTTAAAATAAAATCGACATAAAATGTAGATGACCTAATATTTAGGAAAACAGCAGCTGACGGAAACCTACTGTTGATTAGGTGTAGAGATGTTTAGGTGTAGAGATGTTGAGGTGTAGAGATGTTGAGGTGTAGAGATGTTGAGGTGTAGAGATGTTGAGGTGTAGAGATGTTGAGGTGTAGAGATGTTTAGGTGTAGAGATGTTGAGGTGTAGAGATGTTGAGGTGTAGAGATGTTGAGATGTTGAGGTGTAGAGATGTTGAGGTGTAGAGATGTTTAGGTGTAGAGATGTTTAGGTGTAGAGATGTTTAGGTGTAGAGATGTTTAGGTGTAGAGATGTTTAGGTGTAGAGATGTTGAGGTGTAGAGATGTTGAGGTGTAGAGATGTTGAGGTGTAGAGATGTTTAGGTGTAGAGATGTTTAGGTGTAGAGATGTTTAGGTGTAGAGATGTTTAGGTGTAGAGATGTTTAGGTGTAGAGATGTTGAGGTGTAGAGATGTTGAGGTGTAGAGATGTTGAGGTGTAGAGATGTTGAGGTGTAGAGATGTTGAGGTGTAGAGATGTTGAGGTGTAGAGATGTTGAGGTGTAGAGATGTTGAGGTGTAGAGATGTTTAGGTGTAGAGATGTTGAGGTGTAGAGATGTTGAGGTGTAGAGATGTTGAGGTGTAGAGATGTTTAGGTGTAGAGATGTTTAGGTGTAGAGATGTTTAGGTGTAGAGATGTTTAGGTGTAGAGATGTTTAGGTGTAGAGATGTTTAGGTGTAGAGATGTTGAGGTGTAGAGATGTTGAGGTGTAGAGATGTTGAGGTGTAGAGATGTTGAGGTGTAGAGATGTTTAGGTGTAGAGATGTTTAGGTGTAGAGATGTTTAGGTGTAGAGATGTTTAGGTGTAGAGATGTTTAGGTGTAGAGATGTTTAGGTGTAGAGATGTTGAGGTGTAGAGATGTTGAGGTGTAGAGATGTTGAGGTGTAGAGATGTTGAGGTGTAGAGATGTTGAGGTGTAGAGATGTTGAGGTGTAGAGATGTTGAGGTGTAGAGATGTTGAGGTGTAGAGATGTTTAGGTGTAGAGATGTTGAGGTGTAGAGATGTTGAGGTGTAGAGATGTTGAGGTGTAGAGATGTTGAGGTGTAGAGATGTTGAGGTGTAGAGATGTTGAGGTGTAGAGATGTTTAGGTGTAGAGATGTTGAGGTGTAGAGATGTTGAGGTGTAGAGATGTTGAGGTGTAGAGATGTTGAGGTGTAGAGATGTTGAGGTGTAGAGATGTTGAGGTGTAGAGATGTTGAGGTGTAGAGATGTTTAGGTGTAGAGATGTTGAGGTGTAGAGATGTTGAGGTGTAGAGATGTTGAGGTGTAGAGATGTTGAGGTGTAGAGATGTTGAGGTGTAGAGATGTTGAGGTGTAGAGATGTTGAGGTGTAGAGATGTTTAGGTGTAGAGATGTTGAGGTGTAGAGATGTTGAGGTGTAGAGATGTTGAGGTGTAGAGATGTTGAGGTGTAGAGATGTTTAGGTGTAGAGATGTTTAGGTGTAGAGATGTTTAGGTGTAGAGATGTTTAGGTGTAGAGATGTTTAGGTGTAGAGATGTTTAGGTGTAGAGATGTTTAGGTGTAGAGATGTTGAGGTGTAGAGATGTTGAGGTGTAGAGATGTTGAGGTGTAGAGATGTTGAGGTGTAGAGATGTTTAGGTGTAGAGATGTTTAGGTGTAGAGATGTTTAGGTGTAGAGATGTTTAGGTGTAGAGATGTTTAGGTGTAGAGATGTTTAGGTGTAGAGATGTTGAGGTGTAGAGATGTTGAGGTGTAGAGATGTTGAGGTGTAGAGATGTTGAGGTGTAGAGATGTTGAGGTGTAGAGATGTTGAGGTGTAGAGATGTTGAGGTGTAGAGATGTTGAGGTGTAGAGATGTTGAGGTGTAGAGATGTTTAGGTGTAGAGATGTTTAGGTGTAGAGATGTTGAGGTGTAGAGATGTTGAGGTGTAGAGATGTTGAGGTGTAGAGATGTTGAGGTGTAGAGATGTTTAGGTGTAGAGATGTTGAGGTGTAGAGATGTTGAGGTGTAGAGATGTTGAGGTGTAGAGATGTTGAGGTGTAGAGATGTTGAGGTGTAGAGATGTTGAGGTGTAGAGATGTTGAGGTGTAGAGATGTTTAGGTGTAGAGATGTTTAGGTGTAGAGATGTTGAGGTGTAGAGATGTTGAGGTGTAGAGATGTTGAGGTGTAGAGATGTTGAGGTGTAGAGATGTTTAGGTGTAGAGATGTTTAGGTGTAGAGATGTTTAGGTGTAGAGATGTTTAGGTGTAGAGATGTTTAGGTGTAGAGATGTTGAGGTGTAGAGATGTTGAGGTGTAGAGATGTTTAGGTGTAGAGATGTTTAGGTGTAGAGATGTTTAGGTGTAGAGATGTTTAGGTGTAGAGATGTTTAGGTGTAGAGATGTTTAGGTGTAGAGATGTTTAGGTGTAGAGATGTTTAGGTGTAGAGATGTTGAGGTGTAGAGATGTTGAGGTGTAGAGATGTTGAGGTGTAGAGATGTTGAGGTGTTTATGTTTTCAGGATTCAAATTCAACCCAGGCTCCCATCTACTTCCTATACAGGGTCGAGATGTCGAGGCCATAGAATGAAAACAGAACAGTATTCATGTTGTATCTCTGTGTTTTCGAAACGGCGATGTACCTCCTCTTTGTTGGAGCTCAGGCTGAGCACAGCCAATGGGCTGCTGGGAGAGCTACTGGCTGCAGGCTGGAGAGAGGGGGCGGAGCCGGACTGAGGCGAGGGGGAGGCGCCCAGCGTCTGATTGGTCAGTTTGTTCCCCAGGGTGGAGGAGAGGTAGTGTTTAACCTGCTGTCTCTGGGAGGCCTGGATGTGATACCATGTTGGGTTCTCCAGGTGTGTCTGAACCTACAGGAGAGAGAGATGGGGAGATAAAACGCATTATAATCTGTTAATAATGAACTGTAAAGACTTCCATTTTATAAGCACAAGGCATTTGTTGTCATAAGTAAGAGCACTCCTCCCCAAACTGCAGTGGTCAGAGCGCTCCAGCTGGGGCATGACCTACCTTAAGGACCTCCACAGGGACCTGAGCAGGGGGAGGTCTGGCCCCGGTATGCCCCGGGGCCATGGAGATGGCTGGGGAGGAGTCGGTGGTGCGTAGCTGGGCCGAAGAGACCTGGTGCTGGGCCTCTCTCCTCTCCTGGTCCCTGGCCTGCTGGCGCATCAGCTCCTGCCTCATCAACACCCGGGACGTCATCACCGACCCGGTGGATGGAGACGCTGTGTCAGAGGGGGGTTGGGACACGCTGCAGAGAGAGGGAGAGGGGGGGGGACGACAGAGTCACGTCACTATGTTTAGCTTTATTGTCCCCAATTTGATTGGAGGTCAGAGACTGGCTGCAAGGGGAGGGGGACGGGACAAGACCAGTATAGAAACTGTATATAATATAAAACATAAATTAAACAATATGTATACATTGAGAATACATCGATGCCGTGAAATAAGCATCGATGCCGTGAAATAAGCATCGATGCAGTGAAATAAGCATCGATGCCGTGAAATAAGCATCGATGCCGTGAAATAAGCATCGATGCCGTGAAATAAGCATCGATGCCGTGAAATAAGCATCGATGCCGTGAAATAAGCATCGATGCCGTGAAATAAGCATCGATGCAGTGAAATAAGCATCGATGCCGTGAAATAAGCATCGATGCAGTGAAATAAGCATCGATGCAGTGAAATAAGCATCGATGCCGTGAAATAAGCATCGATGCCGTGAAATAAGCATCGATGCAGTGAAATAAGCACCGATGCAGTGAAATAAGCATCGATGCAGTGAAATAAGCATCAATGCAGTGAAATAAGCATCAATGCAGTGAAATAAGCAGGAGAGAGAGAACAAACACAAGCAGGAGGCTGTTAAAATGTCAACGCTAACCCTTTTCTCAAGACCTCGGTCTCCGTGATGAAGAGAGGCAGAACTCGGTGAATTGAAATAGAGGCGACGATGATACTATGTAGACAGTACAATATGTAGCAGTTAAAGAGGGTTCAGATTGCAGTGCACCGGTCTGTCACGTTTACAAGTCAGTTTCCACCAAGGACAACTGAAAGAACAGAACACTATTTTCACAAGACTCTGTAGTTACATAGAGATACTGTATATTTCCATCCTGCTGAGTGACTCTCTGGGAAGCCCCTAGAACTCAACTAAACCCTACACCCGAGTAGCCTCACACAGGGAGTCTAACTCTCTGCTGTCATCGTCCTAGTAGCCATACCAGATCAGTCACTACTAGTCACCCTACACCCTAAACCCTGCACCCTAAACCCAGTACCCAGTAGCCATACCAGATCAGTCACTAGGAACCAAAACCCTACACCCAGTAGACATACCAGATTAGTCACTACTAGTCACCCTACACCCTACACCCTACACCCAGTAGCCATACCAGATTAGTCACTAGGAACTAAAACCCTACACCCTAAACCATAAACCCTACACCCTGTAGCCATACCAGATTAGTCACTAGGAACTAAAACCCTAAACCCAGTAGCCATACCAGATTAGTCACAAGGAACCAAAACCCTACACCCTAAACCCAGTAGCTATACCAGATTAGTCACTAGGAACTAAAACCCTACACCCTAAACCCTAAACCCAGTAGCCATACCAGATTAGTCACTAGGAACCAAAACCCTAAACCCTAAACCCAGTAGCCATACCAGATTAGTCACTAGGAACCAAAACCCTACACCCTAAACCCAGTAGCCATACCAGATTAGTCACTAGGAGCTAAAACCCTAAACCCAGTAGCCATACCAGATTAGTCACTAGGAGCTAAAACCCTAAACCCAGTAGCCATACCAGATTAGTCACTAGGAGCTAAAACCCTAAACCCAGTAGCCATACCAGATTAGTCACTAGGAACTAAAACCCTAAACCCTGTAGCCATACCAGATTCGTCACTAGGAACCAAAACCCTAAACCCTCTGCTGTTAACGTCTTCCTCAGTCACCCCTGGATACACATAAGGAGACAAGGGAATCAAAACTACAAACCAAGTCACCTTACACCTATCTTCACCCTGGGGGGGGCTTTCCCAGTCAGAAGTGACCTTACCTCCACCCTGGGGGGGCTTTCCCAGTCAGAAGTGACCTCACCTTCACCCTGGGGGGGCTTTCCCAGTCAGAAGTGACCTCACCTTCACCCTGGGGGGGCTTTCCCAGTCAGAAGTGACCTCACCTTCACCTTGGGGGGGCTTTCCCAGTCAGAAGTGACCTTACCTTCACCCTGGGGGGGCTTTCCCAGTCAGAAGTGACCTTACCTTCACCCTGGGGGGGGGCTGTCCCAGTCAGAAGTGACCTTACCTTCACCCTGGGGGGGGATTTCCCAGTCAGAAGTGACCTTACCTTCACCCTGGGGGGGCTTTCCCAGTCAGAAGTGACCTTACCTTCACCCTGGGGGGGGGGGGGGGGCTTTCCCAGTCAGAAGTGACCTTACCTTCACCCTGGGGTGGGGCTTTCCCAGTCAGAAGTGACCTTACACCTTACCTTCACTCTGGGAGGGCTTTCCCAGTCAGAAGTTCCCATAAACATGATCACGCTTGAACTAACATGACTATCTAAAGTTGTGTGATTTCAAGATATAGATCAACATGACTAAGGTGTGTGTGAAGTTACTACTGTAGCCTTCAGCAATGAACACAACCTCTCCAAAGTGGAAATTAAGATGTAGAAATCTGTCTATTGTTCCCCTATCGAGATAGCCACACTGTTACTGTACACATTATAATTAACAGTCGAATCAAACATCAGTCTTTCAATTGTCACACATACCACCAACAGCTTCTCTCTCGTTTAAATAAACCAGCAACTAAAGACTAGTAACACTGCCTCTCATCTTCCTCAATGTGGCCGTGTAGTCTTGCTGAGTCACTGTGAATACACTGTGGGAATCCCCAGGGGTTGAGACAGTAACCCGGATTGTCTGTCTCGATCCTGACGCAGAGAGAATCAGTTCCTTATTGCCTCGTGTTACTATTGTTCTTTTCGATTATCGATGTTATAACTCTGCATTTGTTGGTCAAGGGCTCGTAAAGCAATACCTCGTACCCCTGCACATTGATCTGGTACTCCCTGTATATAGCTTCATTCTTGTTTTATTTTATTCTTTAACTCTGCATCGTTGCGAAGGGCTCGTAAAGGAAGCATTTCACAGTTAAGTCAACACCCGTTGTATTCGACGCCTGTGAACAAATACATTTTGATTGGATTGAGCTAAGCATGCAATGACAAGTTCCGTGTACATGATGGAGAGGGGAGGAGGAGAATGGGAGGATAGACCGACATGAAGAGAGCATCTGGTCTGACCTAGAACCGTGTGTGTGAGAGAGAGTGTGAGTGACTGTGCATATATATTCACCTCAGAGTGATGGGCTGGCTCACCTCAGAGTGTGAGTGACTGTGCATATATATTCACCTCAGAGTGATGGGCTGGCTCACCTCAGAGTGTGAGTGATTGTGCATATATATTCACCTCAGAGTGATGGGCTGGCTCACCTCAGAGTGTGAGTGACTGTGCATATATATTCACCTCAGAGTGATGGGCTGGCTCACCTCAGAGTGTGAGTGACTGTGCATATATATTCACCTCAGAGTGATGGGCTGGCTCACCTCAGAGTGTGAGTGACTGTGCATATATATTCACCTCAGAGTGATGGGCTGGCTCACCTCAGAGTGTGAGTGACTGTGCATATATATTCACCTCAGAGTGATGGGCTGGCTCTTCAGCTGGTAGAAGGTATCAGAATCTGAAGGGAGGATGCTCTCAACCTCGATATCTGCTACTATCCCCGACTCAGGGAGGAGAGGCTCCACACTGGAAACACAACTACAGGTCAGTAACATACAACTACAGGTCAGTAACATACAGGTCAGTAACATACAACTACAGGTCAGTAACATACAACTACAGGTCAGTAACATACAACTACAGGTCAGTAACATACAACTACAGGTCAGTAACATACAACTACAGGTCAGTAACATACAGGTCACATCAGTAACATACAACTACAGGTCAGTAACATACAACTACAGGTCAGTAACATACAGGTCACATCAGTAACACACAACTACAGGTCAGTAACACACAACTACAGGTCAGTAACATACAACTACAGGTCAGTAACATACAACTACAGGTCAGTAACATACAGGTCAGGTCAGTAACATACAACTACAGGTCAGTAACACACAACTACAGGTCAGTAACATACAACTACAGGTCAGTAACATACAGGTCACATCAGTAACATACAACTACAGGTCAGTAACATACAACTACAGGTCAGTAACACACAACTACAGGTCAGTAACACACAACTACAGGTCAGTAACATACAACTACAGATCAGTAACATACAGGTCAGTAACATACAGGTCAGTAACATACAACTACAGGTCAGTAACACACAACTACAGATCAGTAACATACAACTACAGATCAGTAACATACAACTACAGATCAGTAACATACAACTACAGATCAGTAACATACAGGTCAGTAACATACAACTACAGGTCAGTAACATACAACTACAGGTCAGTAACATACAACTACAGGTCAGTAACATACAACTACAGGTCAGTAACATACAACTACAGGTCAGTAACATACAGGTCACATCAGTAACATACAACTACAGGTCAGTAACATACAGGTCACATCAGTAACACACAACTACAGGTCAGTAACACACAACTACAGGTCAGTAACATACAACTACAGGTCAGTAACATACAACTACAGGTCAGTAACATACAGGTCAGGTCAGTAACATACAACTACAGGTCAGTAACACACAACTACAGGTCAGTAACATACAACTACAGGTCAGTAACATACAGGTCACATCAGTAACATACAACTACAGGTCAGTAACATACAACTACAGGTCAGTAACACACAACTACAGGTCAGTAACACACAACTACAGGTCAGTAACATACAACTACAGATCAGTAACATACAGGTCAGTAACATACAGGTCAGTAACATACAACTACAGGTCAGTAACACACAACTACAGATCAGTAACATACAACTACAGATCAGTAACATACAACTACAGATCAGTAACATACAACTACAGGTCAGTAACATACAGGTCAGTAACATACAACTACAGGTCAGTAACACACAACTACAGGTCAGTAACACACAACTACAGGTCAGTAACACACAACTACAGGTCAGTAACATACAACTACAGGTCAGTAACATACAACTACAGGTCAGTAACACACAACTACAGGTCAGTAACATACAACTACAGATCAGTAACATACAACTACAGATCAGGTCAGTAACATACAACTACAGGTCAGTAACACACAACTACAGGTCAGTAACACACAACTACAGGTCAGTAACACACAACTACAGATCAGTAACATACAGGTCAGGTCAGTAACATACAGGTCAGTAACATACAACTACAGGTCAGTAACATACAACTACAGGTCAGTAACATACAACTACAGGTCAGTAACACACAACTACAGGTCAGTAACACACAACTACAGGTCAGTAACACACAACTACAGGTCAGTAACACACAACTACAGGTCAGTAACACACAACTACAGGTCAGTAACACACAACTACAGGTCAGTAACACACAACTACAGGTCAGTAACACACAACTACAGGTCAGTAACATACAACTACAGGTCAGTAACATACAACTACAGATCAGTAACACACAACGACAGGTCAGGTCAGTAACATACAACTACAGGTCAGTAACATTACAACTACAGGTCAGTAACACACAACTACAGATCAGTAACACACAACTAAAGATCAGTAACACACAACTACAGGTCAGTAACACACAACTACAGATCAGTAACACACAACTACAGGTCAGTAACATACAACTACAGGTCAGTAACATACAGGTCAGGTCAGTAACATACAACTACAGGTCAGTAACACACAACTACAGGTCAGTAACATACAACTATAGGTCAGTAACATACAACTACAGATCAGTAACACACAACTACAGGTCAGTAACATACAATTACAGGTCAGTAACATACAACTACAGATCAGTAACATACAGGTCAGTAACATACAGGTCAGTAACATACAACTACAGATCAGTAACACACAACTACAGGTCAGTAACACACAACTACAGATCAGTAACACACAACTACAGGTCAGTAACATACAACTACAGGTCAGTAACATACAACTACAGGTCAGTAACACACAACTACAGGTCAGTAACACACAACTACAGATCAGTAACATACAACTACAGGTCAGTAACATACAGGTCAGATCAGTAACATACAGGTCACATCAGTAACATACAACTACAGGTCAATAACATACAGTGGGGCAAAAAAGTAGTCAGCCACCAATTGTGCAAGTTCTCCCACTTAAAAAGATGAGAGAGGTCTGTCATTTTCATCAGTACACTTCAACTATGACAGACAAAATGAGAAGGAAAATCCAGAAAATCACATTGTAGGATTTTTAATTAATTAATTTGCAAATTATGGTGGAAAATAAGTATTTCCATACGGACTAAAAGCTTTTCTATTTTTTTTTTTTTTTTTTTTACATCCCAGTTTGTGAGCATTTCCCCTTTGCCAAGATAATCCATCCACCTGATAGGTGTGGAATATCAATAAGCTGATTAAACAGCATGATCATTACATAGGTGCACCTTGTGCTGGGGACAAAAGGCCAGTAAAGTGTAGTTTTTGTCTCACAACACAATGCCACATGTAACCATGCCAGCTCAGGACTTCCACCTGCCTCTTCACCTGCGGGAGACCAGCCACCTGGACAGCGGATGAAACTGAGGAGTATTTATGTCTGTAATAAAGCCCTTTTGTGGGGAGAAACTCATTATGATTGGCTGGGCCTCCTGGCTCCCCATGGCTGCGCCCCTGCCCAGTCATGTAAAATCCATAGATTAGGGCCTTAATAAGATTTTTATTTTTTATTTTTTAATTGACTGATTTCCTTATAACTGTAATTCAGTAAAAATGTTACATATACATTCTTGTTTAGACATTATAGCAGGTCTCGTCTGTAGCCTAGGCTGAGGGGATGAAAAATAGATCCATAAACACCAACCCCGGAAGCCTAGCAGACGTTCACAGAATGTAAACACAGAAACACCGCCAAGATGTCTTGTTCTAGAATTACCGCCGACGAATGACACGGCGACGACCGAACCAAATACGAGCTCATATTAGTCTTTATAACTATTATAATATGAAAACAATAATATATCCGACTCACCAATAAATGAATAAGTAGTCCCGTTGCCTTCAGGAGAAAAATAACTGAAAGCCCGTTAGCTTGAAACCCGAGTAATGGAATTCCATAATCGGTCCTTAGTGGGGAAATATTACAGTCTCACAATTAGACTTATGCAGAAAAATTAGAATTAGTTTGTCAAAACAATAATGTCGTTTTGTTTTAATGTTGTAGAATAGGAAGCCATGTTGTCATCATAAAGCGGAGGATGTAGCCTTCTGCGCCGCTCAACGGTTCAAACGAGAAAAAAACATTTATAGAAACCTCCTCAACATTCAACTAGGTCCCAACCAAAAATATGTTGTTTTTTTGCCTCGGCGATCAAATGACCATTAGACAATAAATCCAAAAAAAACGCCCTTTGTATCCTTAGAAATTGGCTTGTTACATCGTATTAATTGCTTAGGCTCCAGCGCGACAAAATGACAGGCATCCGTAGAGCTGCTAAAAATAGGAAGCAAGTGAACTAAACCCATTGCTACCCGGACTACTATAAATCACGCACCAACTTTCTGTCAAATGAAACGTTATAAAATTGTAGCCTAACAGGAGTAATGACTGGCGAACATTGTGGTGTAAACATTGTAACAACACAGTAGGCAGGGGAAACATTGTATCAATATTACTGTTATTCGATACGGAGGAAGATTAAACATTATAACATGTTCTCGTTAAAATAGCCGAGTCTAAACGAAATCCTGCCAAATGGAGCCTATTAGTAAAATATTTGTATAACTAAACCAAGATAGACCACTGTTTATCATTTCAAACGGGAACAAATGAGTCATAGTGGGCAGAACAGGAAACCGGGGGGGGGTGGGTCATAACCAGACACGAGATCCTATTGGCCCGTCCTAGCATATACCTGCATATTTCCGTCAGGGAATGCCTACTCTGTGAAATGTGCAATTCGTAATAACTCAAATGTGCCTCTGCACTCCAAAAATAACAACAAAAACATTTTAAAACTTTAAGAAAGTGTAGTGTACAAAACTTTGTCCACTCAGTTCGGAACAGATTTTAGTTTTGGGAACAGAAAACTATTTTGAGCAATGAGAAAATTAGCAGAATATTGGCCAAAATACATATTCTCCTACAGCCAGCCACTGGGCCATATTTGGTAGTGAGTGGATGCGTCACATTTGTACATGGGGTGAAATATCGGTCTCATTGTTTTATCTGTGCCTATAGTCTTATTTTAATTGATAAAAAAGAAAACAATTAATTAATATGTTTTTCTTTGTATAAACTTGGTCATTTAGCCATCTTTCTAATCTGTACCAACCTGGTAATGTAGTTATGTCTCTAATCTGTACCATTATATAATAAACAACAAAAACAATAGAGAAAGAGAAACAACAATGTGTTAAACCAGCTGCTAGTACAGTAGACTACAGTCGACACGAGCACGGTAGACTATAGAGAACACGAGCACGGTAGACTACAGTCGACACGAGCACGGTAGACTATAGAGAACACGAGCACGGTAGACTATAGAGAACATGAGCACGGTAGACTATAGAGAACACGAGCACGGTAGCCTACAGTCGACACGAGCACGGTAGACTATAGAGAACATGAGTACAATAGACTACAGTCAACATTCCAAAGGGAAAAATTAAGTAGGTGTACCAGTAGAACTTTAGACCATCCCCTCGCCCATACCCGGGCTCGAACCAGGGACCCTCTGCATACATCAACAACTGACACCCACGAAGCATCGTTACCCATTGCTCCACAAAAGCCACAGCCCTTGCAGAGCAAAGGGGAACCACTACTTCAAGGTCTCACCGATCGAAACGCTATTTAAGCGCACCACCGCTAACTAGCTAGCCACTTCACATCCGTTACATAGGCTTGTCGTGATGTTTTTTTCTTATTTTTTATTTTTTATTGATTTAGCCCCCAACCCCACAGGAGGCATTTTGGTAGGCCGTCATTGTAAATAAGCATTTGCTATTAACTGACTTGCCTAGTTAAAAAATAAATAATAATAATAAAGTAAAGGAAGTAGGAATAGTCCACTCAACATGCCCTCAGTGTGATGTTATTCCACTCAACATGCCCTCAGTGTGATGTTATTCCACTCAACATGCCCTCAGTGTGATGTTATTCCACTCAACATGCCCTCAGTGTGATGTTATTCCACTCAACATGCCCTCAGTGTGATGTTATTCCACTCAACATGCCCTCAGTGTGATGTTATTCCACTCAACATGCCCTCAGTGTGATGTTATTCCACTCAACATGCCCTCAGTGTGATGTTATTCCACTCAACATGCCCTCAGTGTGATGTTATTCCACTCAACATGCCCTCAGTGTGATGTTATTCCACTCAACATGCCCTCAGTGTGATGTTATTCCACTCAACATGCCCTCAGTGTGATGTTATTGGGGCGATGTGTTTTCATTTAGTTGGTCAAACAGTACTAAATAACAACTCCTCAGCAGATCTACATTCATCCCAGACCAGGCTGTAGATAGGAAATTTAGTCCCAAATGGCACCTATATAGTGCACTACTTTAGATCAGGGACCATCAAAAGTAGTGCACTACTTTAGATCAGGGACCATCAAAAGTAGTGCACTATAAAGGAAATAGGGTTTTATTTGGGATGTGACCTACAGGAAGCCATAAAAATGAGCTGAGAGGGAGAATTCTGCTGAGTCATTTCCACTCAGACACAAGGTCCACACACACACACACACACACACACGCACACACACACACACACACACACACGTACACGCACACACACACACGCACACACACAGACACACGCACACACACACACACACACACACACACACACACACACACGAGGAGACAGTATGTTATAACAACCGTCCAGGAATTTAAAACCCATTCAAAACATAAAATACAGATTGGGTAACTTTCAAGACATGTTAGAGTTTACTGAATTACAGCTAAAGTTATAGCCCAGTAAATCATCATGGTTAAATAACATTATGCAACTTGCCTTTTTATACAACAACATGTGGACATTGAAAGTGTAACAAAATACAAGTGTAGTAGGTCCGTTTCAACTATAACAGCAACAGTTTAGTAGGTCCGTTTCAACTATAACAGCAACAGTTTAGTAGGTCCGTTTCAATCATAACATGAACAGTTTAGTAGGTCCGTTTCAACTATAACATGAACAGTTTAGTAGGTCCGTTTCAACTATAACATGAACAGTTTAGTAGGTCCGTTTCAATCATAACAGCAACAGTGTAGTAGGTCCGTTTCAATCATAACAAGAATGCAAACTTAACAGCTATGTGGAATCATACACACTTTGGCTTTTTATTTCAGGTCAAGGTAGCTAATTGGTATACAGGCACACATACTACTACTACCCCCCCCCCCCCCCCCATGATCTTATCTTAAAATAATAAATACTTCCAACTGCAATCCTCCATTACAAAACCATCTCAGATGATAACCAGTTTGCCAGGGCTGTCTGGCATGCCACCTACTAATGAATTAAGCTACATGGTAGGACACTGGTTTTATTGATGAATGCCTCAGAAGTGAACAACACACATTCCGTGTTACTGTCCTTGACTTGCTGTATTGGTTCACATCTTTCCTCTGACACGGTTGTGATTTTTATTTTCCCTTTATTTAACCAGGCAAGCCAGTTAAGAACTAATTCTTATTTACAATGACGGCCTACATGGGAACAGTGGGTTTAACTGCCCTGTTCAGGGGCAGATCGACAGATTTTTACCTCGTCAGCTCGGGGGATTCGATCTAGCAATATCCCAGTTACCAAACCAACACTATGACCACTAGGCTACCTGCCGCCCCGACAGCATGTCATTCATGGCATCCTGTCCAGTAGACAACAGATAAGCCCAATGCTGAAGGAGATAACTACACATCTAAGCAGAATTAGTGACCCCATGTGTGTGTGTGTTACCTTGCTTAGACAGAGAGCTTTCTGTCTACCAGAACACTTACTTTCTGATACTGCAGCTATATATATATATCAGAGAGTGATGCCATCACAGAACATTTACTCAACAAATGAGGTCAAAATGCCCAGTAGTTCTACTGGTTTTATAAGTAGACCAGTAGGAGATAATCGATGGAAATCTATATCCAACGGAATAAAATAGCTGTCATCTATCTATGTATGTATATAAATATATATATAGGCGTGTGTGCATCTTTGACTCACCTGATCAAATTCAGAGCTTCGGCCGTGTCTAGAATGACGAACACAGTCTGCGGCTGTTCGTGAGGCGCTCGCTGTACCAAAACGCGATTTTGATATGAATCAAATTTCCCCGTTTCCTCGCTGTTCTGCCCCTCGTTATAGGTAGACATTTCTCTACCAAGTCGGTTCCTGAGTTACTATTCAAAGATAGTATCTTAGCAGGGTCGAAGAATCGATACTGCAGCTTCAAATCCAGAAAGAGAGAGAGACTGAGAGAGAATGAGACGATCACCGCACAAACACCGTAATGAATGAGCAGTGTTCGTTCCGTGTAGCTGCGGGGGGGAGTCGTGATCAAATCATTCTGCTAACCGTTCTATTACGAGAAGTGGGGTGAAAGTAGGAGAAATCCTCGCCGACGTCAACCAGGGAGAGAGGCTACAAGGAACACTCCTGACGTGTAAAACGACTCTTACCTTCACCGTAACTATAACCTTAACCTAAGTTTAACCCAATTAAAAAGATACAACCTATCGGTCTTGCAGGTAAGGAGTGTCCGTATTGCTTTTTTTCTGTCAACACTGAACGAAGGATCGTTCGAGCTTTGACGGACAAGCCAGGTTTCCAATGAACGGGTCGAGTAGGCAGGGCTAGAATGTTCTTCAGCCAATAGGATTGCGTAAAGAGAACCACGAACATACATAGGCCAGTTCAGAGGTTGTTTTCCACTGACCAAATATTTCATCTGCTTGTCAAAAAGGTCGCAAATCACAAAACTATACCAGAAGCTATCTTATTTACTGCTGTTATGATGCAGTCCTACTGATTAAACATGGAATAAATGTTGTTTTTATGTAGGTCCTACTGATTAAACATGGAATAAATGTTGTTTTTATGTTGGTCCTACTGATTAAACATTGAATAAATGTGTTTTTTATGTAGGTCCTACTGATTAAACATGGAATAAATGTTGTTTTTATGTAGGTCCTACTGATTAAACATGGAATAAATGTTGTTTTTATGTAGGTCCTACTGATTTAACATGGAATAAATGTTGTTTTTATGTAGGTCCTACTGATTAAACATGGAATAAATGTGGTTTTTATGTTGGTCCTACTGATTAAACATGGAATAAATGTTGTTTTTATGTTGGTCCTACTGATTAAACATTGAATAAATGTTGTTTTTATGTAGGTCCTACTGATGACAAATGGATTAAATGTTGTTTTTATGTAGGTCCTACTGATTAAACATTGAATAATCGTTGTTTTTATGTAGGTCCTACTGATGACAAATTGATTAAATGTTGTTTTTATGTAGGTCCTACTGATTAAACATTGAATAAATGTTGTTTTTATGTTGGTCCTACTGATTAAACATTGAATAAATGTTCTTTTTTTGTTGGTCCTACTGATTAAACATGGAATAAATGTTGTTTTTATGTAGGTCCTACTGATTAAACATTGAATAAATGTTGTTTTTATGTTGGTCCTACTGATTAAACATTGAATAAATGTTGTTTTTATGTAGGTCCTACTGATTAAACATTGAATACATGTTGTTTTTATGTACGCTTACTGATGACATGGCATAAATGTTTTTTTGTATTCAGGCCTACTGATGACAAATTGATTAAATGTTGTTTTCATGTAGGTCCTACTGATGACACATGGAATAAATGTCCAGAAGTTTCACCCATCGGAAAGGTGTCATGTTGATTTTGATTAATTAATTCATTAGATAATCTATTTAGATTGAATATGGAATCAACATAATAATAATGTCAGTGTTTCAGAGAGCCAAACACCGTAATGACACATAGACCTGTCGTCTGCCTTTTATTTTTATTTTTTTTTAACTCATAAACATGTCATCGTTATCTTGCACACATTTCATATGTATATCGACATACAATGGTACCCAGTGGCCTGCCACTAATATTATCATTAGTTATAAGAATAATGCTAATAATAATTATAATAACAGTGACACTCGTTCCTATTGACAATAAAACATATATACTGTTGTGTCATTCACAAAAAGAGGACATAACTGTACCCACATTATGACTTTTACGCTCAGTGAGACTATAACACATTTCCAAAAGCTTTATTTGCATAATTTTGCCAATGTATTTTACGTATCCAGGCCGTTCTGGTTCACTGTAGCGAGATGCTGAGATCCTCCTTACCGTACTGACGGTTCATACCAGGGTGAGCTCAACAGAGACCGAGGGACGTGTTCCGAAATGGAAACCTATTCCCCACACAGTGCACAACATTTGACCAATGTGACAGAATTGTATGGGTGACCCAATGGGCCCTGGTCAACAGTAGTGTCCTATACTATATAGTGAACATGGTGCCTTTCAGACACCACCCTGGATGTTGATGAATAACAACAGCATTAAAAGTAATGGCAGGCAGACTAGAGCAGAGCAGTGTACAGGGCCACTAAGCTGATGACAGGACGTTACTGTAAACACACCAGTCACTGCTTCTACCTGTCTGTCTGTATATCCCAGTTACCGTCAAGGTACAGTAACAATCACACTCCAACATGTTTGTATAAACCCTGTAACACAGTTAAACTAACACACATGTAACGTGTCTGTTTACACATCTCCCGTCAGGGTTAAACTAACACACATGTAACTTGTGTGTATCCCATCATAGTTAAGGTAACAATCATGTAATAATAACAATAATAATAATTTATTACATTTTATAGAATTTCAAAGCACTTCAAGATTAACATGTAACATGTGTGTACTGTATACACTTCCCCCATAGTTACGGTAACACCCATAGTTACAGTAACACCCATAGTTACAGTAACATCCATAGTTACAGTAACATCCATAGTTACAGCAACATCCATAGTTACAGTAACATCCATAGTTACAGTAACACCCATAGTTACAGTAACATCCATAGTTACAGTAACACCCATAGTTACAGTAACATCCATAGTTACAGTAACATCCATAGTTACAGTAACACCCATAGTTACAGTAACATCCATAGTTACAGTAACACCCATAGTTACAGTAACACCCATAGTTACAGTAACATCCATAGTTACAGTAACACCCATAGTTACAGTAACATGTAATGTGTGTAGCATGTTTGTATGTCTCATTATTATTTCACAGAATGTTCAAACAAGTTCATGTAGATGTCAATGAAAGACCTTTTTTTTAAAGTTTGTATATTGTAGTAAAGATAGTTGTTAAAATTCCCCAAACATTGCAGATTCCTGATCTTCACACAAGGCACACAGCAGTTGTCCTTGAACGCGTGAGTACCTCTAGTCCTCTAGACTTTTACATTGTAACAAACAGAATCATGTCTTACAATACAGTTCAACAATAGGTTTGGAAGTCTTGGGAAATTAATCCGTATAAATAAAACGTACTGTAGTGTATTCCAATGGGAATGTTGTGGAAAAGCTGGGAAGGGAGCTAAATTGTAAAAAAAAACACACAAAAAACAGCACAGGTATTTTTGGTACACAAACAAAAATCCAAGGGGGAACCACTACTTCAAGGTCTCAGAGCAAGTGACGTCAGCGATTGAAATGCTATTTAGCGCCGCACCACCGCTAACTAAGCTAGCCGTTTCACATCCGTTACACTGAGAGCCTCAATCGTATCGTGGTATCCCTAAGTGTACATTGACAAAAGCAGAGGTAACATAAAGCGGTGTTGACGGATTATGTCTAAGAAGCTATGAGACTGTACTGTAAGGCATGTTGTAGCTGTTACCATGGTAATGTAACGAGACAGGAAGTAGCTGTTCCAGCAAACTAATTCATATAAACTTTATCGACAGTATTGTTATGTGCGCAGACAGTCGTGTTCCTGTTTTCTGCGCTGTTTGTAGACAAGACTGACACTCATCAACACTCTATAGCGCAGATAGATAAAAGTAGGTCTGGCACTGCTATAATTCAACATGAACGCTCTTTCATAGAGGGGACGTGGGGATCAAAGTAACCTAATGTATAGGTATTCAGATTTAAACCAACACTTTGAATCTGTGTTCTTGGCACATGAAGTGGGCGGGCCTGGTCTCAGACCTGTTTGTGCTGCTAACTCAAGAGTAGTCACAGAGTTGGGTTAAACAGCACAAACAGATCTGGGACCAGGTTAGGTACAGTGGAGGCTGGATGGATGGCAAGTCAAGCACACACTGGAATGTCAATATTTACAAACGGCACCGTATATCTGGTCTTGTCTATCTGGCGTTATTATACTGTAGCTAAGCTACTGAATGTTTCTCTCAGACAACAAAGAGCAACAATAACAAAACAATATCAATCCAAAACAATTGTTCAGCTGTGTTTAAACAATATATATATACCTTTGGAATTCATCGATCGACCAATCACCACGTTGAGTTACTAGTTTAGGGGTAAAAACAAAGCCATCGTTTCAGTTTAGCCTGGTCCCAGATCTGTTGGTGCTGTCTTGCCAACTCCAATGGATGTTTTTATGGATGAGTTGGCAAGACAGCACAAATAGACCTGGTACCAGGCTAGTATCTATTCCCTTTACGTTATGTTAATTAACAGCATCATCTTCAGACTAACACTGTAGTTAGTGGTCATTGAGAAGTTCTGGGATTTCCAAAAGTAGTTCAAACACGATAATTTGAAGTCCAATCTAGACAGCACCAACATGACAGCAATGACACATGTAGACTTACACCTCACCCACAAAACTGGGCCAAGAGGAGAATAAATTATATTTACAATGCAAATGCATGTAAAAAAACAAACAATTTTCAAACATACATAAACAACCCAGATTCATTAAAACATCTAAAATATTCAACTCTATTTTTGCTGTTGTTTCATATATACTGTATCATTCTCTGTATTAACTAGTAAAACACTCTCATGAAGTCCGATACCACTGGTTAGAATGATACAAACAGGAGCCATTTCTGAAATCTGTTAGTCTCCCCCTTCCCCGCCTCTCTCTCTCTCTCTCTCTCTCTCTGTCTCTCTCTCTCGCTCTGTCTCTCTCTCTCTCTCTGTCTTTCTCTCTCTCTCTCTCACGCTCTCTCTCTCTCTCTCTCTCTCTCTCTCTCACGCTCTCTCTCTCTCACGCTCTCTCACTCTCTCTCTCTCTCTCACTCTCTCTCTCTCACACTCTCTCTCTCTCTGTCTTTCTCCTTCTCTCTCTCACGCTCTCTCTCACTCTCTCTCTCTGTCTCTCTCACGCTCTCTCTCTCTCTCTCTCTCTGTCTTTCTCCTTCTCTCTCTCATGCTCTCTCTCACACTCTCTCTCACTCTCTCTCTCTGTCTCTCACGCTCTCTCTCTCTATTGTAAATCTGTCAACACAACATGCTTTCTCACTCAACAGCACAACCACATCCCAAAGTACCGTAGCCTTAACAGATCGGTGGAGATTGGGAAGACGTTGTCAATGTCTCTAATAAGGGCTTCATTAGTACAATATTATAAATACATCTCTGACACGAGAAGCTCCATGTTTTAGAAAGAGAATTGATTTTATGGACAGTGTATTTCATCAGTCTTTCTATACCTCCTCACCCCGTCTCTTCCAGAGACAAACCAGCGATAATTAATTCCCTGCTTTTTGCAGCCGCTCTTAGTGTAATACTGTCTGTCTCCACTAGGTGGCAGAGGGGTGTGTTGCAACACACTTTTTTTTTTTTTAAAGCTTTCAGTATTAGGGAGTCAGAAAAATTCTGCAAGTCAGGAATTAAATACATGCTTTTTAATAAAGAATGCATTCAGTTATAGACGGGGGGGATTTTTTTTTTTCTTTACGGTTAGGAAACACTGTGTCTAATTGTAAAAAGTGAGAAATGGGCCAGAAACGTAACTTTTTCAATTGGAGTCAAACCTCTAAAAATAATATATATATATATATTTTAATCTTCTTTTAATAGTCGTTACCTGTGGTAATGTAACAGCATCTTCTTTCCACGCTCTACGTACAAAACAACTTGCCCCGTACAAGAACTAAGCAAACAATTTTCCATAAAAAGGGACAGTTTCAAATTGGGGAATTCTATATTCTAAATTCTATACAGCCGAACCCGACAAGAGAGAGTGCTTGAGGAGGAAGGATACCACTTGGTGACTGTAAGACTGTAATACATCCCCCCAGAGTAGACGTGAAAGGCTATACAGATGGTGGATCTTCATTTGATCACTCTTTTGTGCAAACTTGTAGTATATTCAAGGTTTAAAAAACGCTTCTAAGGTTTGTTTGTTTGTACACTTTAAAATTTCAGACTTGATTTGGCGTAACAATTTTCATTATCAACCCCTACTAAAAAAAAAGGTTCATTTATTATAATCCACATATTAATTCACATTTCCTGTTGCTGCAGGATTCCAGCTGTAGCAAACTGTCTCATATTATGATCCTCCATCTGTAGCTTAGCATCCCCAGGAGTGAGCGGTTGTAGCAGGCAGCCATATCGTTTCCTCTTCTCTTCAGCCAAATTGTTTTAATTTTACCTTTATTTAACCAGGCAAGTCAGTTAAGAACAAATTCTTATTTTCAATGGTGGCCTGGGAATGGTGGGTTGACTGCCTGTTCAGGGGCAGAGTGACAGATTTGTACCTTGTCAGCTTGGGGGTTTGAATTTGCAACCTTCTGGTTGCTAGTCCAATGCTCTAACCACTAGGCTACCCTGCCGCCCCAAAGGGTCAGGGATTCAGGGACAGTCTCTGTCCGTCCGTCCGTCCAGGGGTCAGTTAGCCGTCAGTCCATCATTATATTCCAACACTGTCCAGCCCTTCAGGAATCATCTCATTGCATTAGGAAGAAAAGTAACAGATAGGATAGAATTACAATCACCATCACCATCCAAACAACAGCCATTTCACATGGAGGAACAGACACCGAAACACAGCTGTAGGGTATAATCAGCTTTCTACTTCCTTCTGTGGAGAGTTACACACGTTCAGAACCATAGAACACTCAGAACCATAGAACTCTAGGACACTCAGAACCCTAGAACACTCAGACAGCATAGTAACCACTCAATGTTCTAAACATGACATCATCAACATGGATTTTGGCAGAAGAAAATGGTACGGAGGAGGATGTCTGTTCTGTGCTCAGAATGAAAGGATGTGAAATCACTATGACACACTAATCTTCATGTAATGTATTTCTTCTGAAGGGAGGAGGGGAGCAACACTTTACTTCGACTGGCATTGTTTCGTTATTGCAAACACTGGTTCACTAATGAGACGATGAGCAATACACTGACTGAAAGAAACGGACCTGCAGATTATCATGCAACTGACTGATCACTGACATTAAATACAGAGAGGTGTGTGTCTGTGTCTGTAAATCTGTGTGTGTGTGTGTGTGTGTTTGTAAGATTTAGACTGTGCGTATGTGCTGCTCATGATCTGTACAGTTTGTAGTTTGTAGTTTGTAGTTTTTATGTGTATACAGCAGATGATCTAATACTGATTTTACGCCTTCTAACCAATCACGTATTTTCTCCCGAGGTTGCAGTCTCCTCCCCTTCCTCCTCTAGGGTCTCTATGATTGAACCGTGCGCCTGTAGCTCCTCCCCTCTCCCTGCACGTGATAGGACCTCTGTCCAGCGGCGCTGTAGCTCCTCCCCGTCGGCGCTGAAGTAGAGTGTAAGGTGTGACTGGCTGATTTTGAAGGCAAAGCGGCGTTCCAAGCGGTCACATGACTCAGGAAGGGAGACCTCGAAGCCAATCAGAGGGACAGAGCGCTGGGCTTTCACATCCTGAAGGAGGGTAAACACAGAAAGGCCAGAATTAGAATCACTTCCTTTTTCCAGAGGAAACGTAACTCAGGATGTTCCGTGGAAGATACATATACACTACAAGCACATAGCTAAGCTTCTCACACATCTCACCTGAGGAGTATATGTAGAGCTCCAGGGGTTCATTATCTGAGTCTATCAGCGCTCTATCAGCGGTCTATCAGCGGTCTATCAACGATCTATCAACGGTCTATCAACGGTCTATCAGCGGTCTATCAGCGGTCTATCAGCGGTCTATCAGCGGTCTATCAGCGGTCTATCAGCGGTCTATCAACGGTCTATCAGCGGTCTATCAGCGGTCTATCAGCGGTCTAACAACGGTCTATCAACGGTCTATCAGCGGTCTATCAACGGTCTATCAGCGGTCTATCAGCGGTCTATCAACGGTCTATCAGCGGTCTATCAACGGTCTATCAACGGTCTATCAGCGGTCTATCAGCGGTCTATCAGCGGTCTATCAGCGGTCTATCAACGGTCTATCAGCGGTCTATCAGCGGTCTATCAGCGGTCTAACAATAGTCTATCAGCGGTCTATCAGCGGTCTAACAATAGTCTATCAGCGGTCTAACAATAGTCTATCAGCGGTCCATCAGAGGTCTATCAGCGGTCTATCAGCGGTCTATCAGCGGTCTATCAGCGGTCTAACAGTGGTCTATCAGCGGTCTATCGGCAGTCATTCAGCGGTCTAACAGTGGTCTATCAGCGGTCTAACAATAGTCTATCAGCGGTCTATCAGCGGTCTAACAGTGGTCTATCAGCGGTCTAACAATAGTCTATCAGCGGTCTATCAGCGGTCTAACAATAGTCTATCAGCGGTCTAACAATAGTCTATCAGCGGTCTATCAACGGTCTATCAGCGGTCTATCAGCGGTCTAACAGTGGTCTATCAGCGGTCTAACAATAGTCTATCAGCGGTCTATCAGCGGTCTAACAATAGTCTATCAGCGGTCTAACAATAGTCTATCAGCGGTCTATCAGCGGTCTATCAGCGGTCTAACAGTGGTCTATCAGCGGTCTATCGGCAGTCATTCAGCGGTCTAACAATAGTCTAACACCAGTCTAACACCAGTCTAACACCAGTCTAACAACAGTATAATAACAGTCTAACACCAGTCTAACAACAGTATAATAACAGTCTAACACCAGTCTAACACCAGTCAAACCAGTCTAACACCAGTCTAACAACAGTCTAACACCAGTCTAACAACAGTATAATAACAGTCTAACACCAGTCTAACACCAGTCTAACACCAGTCTAACACCAGTCTAACACCAGTCTAACAACAGTATAATAACAGTCTAACACCAGTCTAACAAGTCTAACACCATCCTAACACCAGTCTAACACCAGTCTAACAACAGTCTAACAACAGTCTAACACCAGTCTAACAAGTCTAACACCATCCTAACACCAGTCTAACACCAGTCTAACACCGGTCTAACCAGTCTAACACCAGTCTAACACCAGTCTAACACCAGTCTAACAACAGTCTAACAACAGTCTAACACCAGTCTAACAAGTCTAACACCATCCTAACACCAGTCTAACACCAGTCTAACACCGGTCTAACCAGTCTAACACCAGTCTAACACCAGTCTAACACCAGTCTAACAATAGTCTAACACCAGTCTAACACCAGTCTAACCAGTGTAACACCAGTCTAACACCGGTCTAACCAGTCTAACACCAGTCTAACACCTGTTATAACAGGTTAATAGGGGTGTTATAACAGGTTAATAGGGGTGTAATAACAGGTTAATAGGGGTGTAATAGCAGGTTAATAGTGGTGTTATAACAGGTTAATAGGGGTGTTATAACAGGTTAATAGGGGTGTTATAACAGGTTAATAGGGGTGTTATAACAGGTTAATAGGGGTGTTATAACAGGTTAATAGGGGTGTTATAACAGGTTAATAGGGGTGTAATAGCAGGTTAATAGTGGTGTTATAACAGGTTAATAGGGGTGTTATAACAGGTTAATAGGGGGTGTAATAACAGGTTAATAGGGGTGTTATAACAGGTTAATAGGGGTGTAATAGCAGGTTAATAGGGGTGTTATAACAGGTTAATAGGGGTGTTATAACAGGTTAATAGGGGTGTTATAACAGGTTAATAGGGGTGTAATAGCAGGTTAATAGGGGTGTTATAACAGGTTAATAGGGGTGTTATAACAGGTTAATAGGGGTGTTATAACAGGTTAATAGGGGGTGTAATAACAGGTTAATAGGGGTGTTATAACAGGTTAATAGGGGTGTAATAGCAGGTTAATAGGGGTGTTATAACAGGTTAATAGGGGTGTTATAACAGGTTAATAGGGGTGTTATAACAGGTTAATAGGGGTGTTATAACAGGTTAATAGGGGTGTTATAACAGGTTAATAGGGGTGTTATAACAGGTTAATAGGGGTGTTATAACAGGTTAATAGGGGTGTAATAGCAGGTTAATAGTGGTGTTATAACAGGTTAATAGGGGTGTTATAACAGGTTAATAGGGGGTGTAATAACAGGTTAATAGGGGTGTTATAACAGGTTAATAGGGGTGTAATAGCAGGTTAATAGGGGTGTTATAACAGGTTAATAGGGGTGTTATAACAGGTTAATAGGGGTGTTATAACAGGTTAATAGGGGTGTTATAACAGGTTAATAGGGGTGTTATAACAGGTTAATGGGGGTGTAATAACAGGTTAATAAGGGGTGTTATAACAGGTTAATAGGGGTGTTATAACAGGTTAATAGGGGTGTTATAACAGGTTAATAGGGGGTGTTATAACAGGTTAATAGGGGTGTTATAACAGGTTAATAGGGGTGTTATAACAGGTTAATAGGGGTGTTATAACAGGTTAATAGGGGTGTTATAACAGGTTAATAGGGGGTGTTATAACAGGTTAATAGGGGTGTTATAACAGGTTAATAGGGGTGTTATAACAGGTTAATAGGGGTGTTATAACAGGTTAATAGGGGTGTAATAGCAGGTTAATAGTGGTGTTATAACAGGTTAATAGGGGTGTTATAACAGGTTAATAGGGGTGTTATAACAGGTTAATAGGGGTGTTATAACAGGTTAATAGGGGTGTTATAACAGGTTAATAGGGGTGTTATAACAGGTTAATAGGGGTGTTATAACAGGTTAATGGGGGTGTTATAACAGGTTAATAGGGGTGTTATAACAGGTTAATAGGGGTGTTATAACAAGTTAATAGGTGCTAATAACAGGTTAATAGGGGTGTTATAACAGGTTAATAGGGGTGTTATAACAAGTTAATAGGGGTGTTATAACAGGTTAATGGGGGTGTTATAACAGGTTATTAGAGGTGTTATAACAGGTCATCTCACCTGAGGAGCACCGTATATGTACAGCACCAGTGGTTCATTCTCTGGGATGACAAACCAGGCTTTCTGCCAGCCTCTGCCTGCTCCCTTCTCCATGTGGTGGAGGAAGCTACACATCACACTGTTCTCTGCTGCCACCGACGCCTGTTTCTGTAGACCGCACGCACACACACACACACACACACACACACACACACACACACACACACACACACACACACACACACACACACACACACACACACACACACACACACACACACACACACACACACAGCATTACAGAACACTCTGTTTCATTAGATATGACACACACACACACCAGTATACTACATTACTGTCTTTTACTTCTCAACTACAGTTAGAAAATTTAGAAAAGTATTTGACAGAAATGCATGTCCTTGGTATAACTTTTAGTAATGTGTTTCAGTCAGGACTCACACCTTCAGCACAACCTTCTGAAGTATCTGTTTTATAGAGGTTTCTGTTATCTTACCTATATATACTATCTCTGGTTTCTCTTTTAACCGTTCTACAGCAATCAGGATCCGCTACATACCTCTAATATTGACCGTCTTCTGTATGCGCTGCTTGTCAGACTGGCGGGGGAGGGGGGAACCCCCACTAGGGTTGTGTAGCAGTCGATGCACACCCTGTTAGCCCTGTTGTTGTCGTAGAGCAGACGGGCCCTGAACTCTGAACACTTTCCACACACCACCTGGAAAACACAGAGAATATTTAGGGGAGGATTTCTCTGGCTGGAGGGGGAGGAGTTCTCTGGCTGGGGGTGGAGGAGATCTCTGGCTGGGGGTGGAGGGAAGGAGCTCTCTGGCTGGAGGGGAGGAGTTCTCTGGCTGGAGGGGAGGAGGTCTGGCTGGAGGGGAGGAGGTCTCTGGCTGGGGGTGGAAGGGAGGAGTTCTCTGGCTGAGGGTGGAGGGGAGGACTTCTCTGGCTGGGGGTGGAGGGGAGGAGCTCTCTGGCGGGAGGGGAGGAGTTCTCTGGCTGGAGGGGAGGAGTTCTCTGGCTGGGGGTGGAGGGGAGGAGCTCTCTGGCTGGAGGGGAGGAGGTCTCTGGCTGAGGCTGGATGGGACAAGCTCTCTGGCTGGGGGGGAGGAGTTCTCTGGCTGTAGGGGAGGAGGGCTCTGGCTGAGGGTGGAGGGGAGGACTTCTCTGGCTGGAGGGGAGGAGGTCTCTGGCTGGAGGGGAGGAGTTCTCTGGCTGGAGGTGGAGGGGAGGAGTTCTCTGGCTGGGGGCTGGAGGGGAGGAGTTCTCTGGCTGGGGGCTGGAGGGGAGGAGTTCTCTGGCTGGGGGTGGAGGGGAGGAGTTCTCTGGCTGGAGGGTGGAAGGGAAGGGACAGCGTTAGAGGTGAGGGGACAGCGTTTCAACCAGTGAGAGAATCAGACACAAGGTACAGCCAAAAACCACATGAACATCAGAAGAAGATCAACTCTTGCTCAATATTACTCAAAATTAAAAACTCTTAATTTTATTACATGACTATTTTTTTTAAAGACATGCTCCAGAACTTTGGCGACTACTAAGTATTTTTAAAAACTCCCGAAATGGCGTGGTGCACATACTGTATCTGCACATACGTGACATAGTACACAATTTTCGGGGACCACTTTTGGCTCATGAGCCCTACTTTGAGAACTACTGACTAAAAAGTATTCAAAAGTACAGGAGAATCTCTTTAAATCAAGAGTTTTTAATATTGAATTGTGTCTAATTCTTCAGCATTAGACCGACTGACAATCTGGTCACATGTACATAACATCATGACTTGATTGGAGAGGTACGTGTCACATGTACATAACATCATGACTTGATTGGATACGTACGTGTCACATGTACATAACATCATGACTTGATTGGAGAGGTACGTGTCACATGTACATAACATCATGACTTGATTGGAGAGGTACGTGTCACATGTACATAACATCATGACTTGATTGGAGAGGTACGTGTCACATGTACATAACATCATGATTTGATTGGAGAGGTACGTGTCACATGTACATAACATCATGACTTGATTGGAGAGGTACGTGTCACATGTACATAACATCATGACTTGATTGGAGAGGTACGTGTCACATGTACATAACATCATGACTTGATTGGAGAGGTACGTGTCACATGTACATAACATCATGACTTGATTGGAGAGGTACGTGTCACATGTACATAACATCATGACTTGATTGGAGACGTACGTGTCACATGTACATAACATCATGATTTGATTGGAGAGGTACGTGTCACATGTACATAACATCATGACTTGATTGGAGAGGTACGTGTCACATGTACATAACATCATGACTTGATTGGAGACGTACGTGTCACATGTACATAACATCATGATTTGATTGGAGACGTACGTGTCACATGTACATAACATCATGATTTGATTGGAAACGTACGTGTCCACAGGCCTTGCAGTGGTGGCGTCTCTTGGTGATGGAGTTAAACGGCTCCTGGCACTTCATACACAAAGTCACCTCCTTCTCACGGATCGGAGTGGGGGCACGCTTCCCCAGCTCATTACAGTTCTGAGAGAGAAGAGAAAGAGAGGAACGGAGGAGAGAGAGACAGACAGAGAGAGAGAGACAGAGAGAGAGAGAAGAGAATGAGAGGAACAGAGGAGAGAGTGAGAGAGAGAGACAGAGAGAGAGACAGAGAGAGAGACATAGAGAGAAAGACAGAGACATAGAGAGAAAGACAGAGACATAGAGAGACAGAGAGACAAAAACAGACAGAAACATAGAGAGACAGAGACAGACAGATATATATATATATATATATATATATATAGAGAGAGAGAGAGAGAGAGAGAGAGAGACAGAGACAGAGAGAAAGATAGATATATATATATAGAGAGAGAGACAGAGACAGAGAGAAAGATATATATATATATATAGAGAGAGACAGAGAGAAAGATAGATATATATATATGTAGAGAGAGAGAAACAGAGACAGAGAGAAAGATAGATATATATATATGTAGAGAGAGAGAGAAACAGAGATGGGGATAAATACAATATGATCTCACAGATGGAGACATTTCAGAAGCTAAAGAGTTTAATGAATAGTGTTAATAAAGTAAGGTAGAGGGCTGGGGTCAGAGGTTAGGGGTTATATTGGGGTCAGAGGTTAGGGGTTATACTGGGGTCAGAGGCTAGGGGTTATACTGGGGTCAGAGGCTAGGGGTTATACTGGGCTCAGAGGCTAGGGGTTATACTGGGGTCAGAGGTTAGGGGTTATACTGGGGTCAGAGGCAAAAGGTTATGCTGAGGTCAGAGGCTAGGGGTTATACTGGGGTCAGAGGCCAGGGGTTATGCTGGGGTCAGAGGCTAGGTGTTATGCTGGGGTCAGAGGCAAAAGGTTATGCTGGGGTCAGAGGCTAGAGGTTATACTGGGGTCAGAGGCTAGGGGTTATGCTGAGGTCAGAGGCTAGGGGTTATGCTGGGGTCAGAACCTATAGGTGAGTTGGAGGGACTAGGGGCTAGGAGTTGTATAGTATTTTACAGGTGAGTTGGAGGGGTTAGGGGCTAGGGGTTAAGGGCTAGGGGTTGTATTGTATCTTATAGGTGAGTTGTAGGAGTATTATCCTAGGGGCTATGGGTTAGGGACTATGGGTTAGGGACTAGGGGTTAGGAACTAGGGGTTATTGGCCAGGGATTAGGGGTTAGAGGCTAGGGGTTATGCTGGGGTTAGTGGTTAGGGGTTATGCTGGGGTTAGGGGCTAGGGGTTATGCTGGGGTTAGTGGCTAGGGGTTATGCTGGGTTAGGGGCTAGGGGTTATGCTGGGGTTAGGGGCTAGGGGTTATGCTGGGGCTAGGGGTTATGCTGGGGTTAGTGGCTAGGGGTTATGCTGGGGTTAGGGGCTAGGGGTTATGCTGGGGTTAGGGGCTAGGGGTTATGCTGGGGTTAGGGGCTAGGGGTTATGCTGGGGTTAGGGGCTAGGGGTTATGCTGGGGTTAGGGGCTAGGGTATGGGGTTATGCTGGGGTAGTTCTAGTGGTTAGGGACTATGGACTAAGGGCTAGGGATTGGACTAAGGGCTAGGGATTAGAGACTAGGGGTTAGGGACTAAGGTTATGGACTAGGGGTTATGCTGGGGTTACTGGCTAGGGGTTAGGGGCTAGGGGTTATGCTGGGGTTAGTGGCTAGGGTATGGGGTTATGCTGGGGTAGTTCTAGTGGTTAGGGACTAAGGGCTAGGGATTGGACTAAGGGCTAGGGATTAGAGACTAGGGGCTAGGGACTAAGGGTTAGGGACTAGGGGCTAAGGGTTAGGGGCTAGGGGTTATGCTGGGGTTAGTGGCTAGGTGTTATGCTGGGGTTACTGGCTAGGGGTTATGCAGGGGTAGTTCTAGTGGTTAGGGACTAAGGGCTATGGATTGGACTAAGGGCTAGGGATGAGAGACTAGGGGTTAGGGGCTAGGGGTTATGCTGGGGTTACTGGCTAGGGGTTAGGGGTTATACTGGGGTAGTTCTAGTGGTTAGGGACTAAGGGCTAGGGATTGGACTAAGGACTAGGGATGAGAGACTAGGGGTTAGGGGCTAGGGGTTATGCTGGGGTTACTGGCTAGGGGTTAGGGGCTAGGGGTTATGCTTGGGTTAGTGGCTAGGGGTTATGCTGGGGTTAGGGGCTAGGGGTTATGCTGGGGTTAGTGGCTAGGGGTTATGCTGGGGTTACTGGCTAGGGGTTAGGGGTTATGTTGGGGTTAGTGGCTAGGGGAGAGGGAGTGTAGTTCTAGTGGTTAGGGACTAAGGGCTAGGGATTAGAGACTAGGGACTAAGGGCTAGAGATTAGAGACTAGGGGCTAGGGGTTAGGGACTAGGGGTTAGGGGCTAGGGGTTATGAGCTAGGGTTTAGGGTTTAGGGGTAGAATAATATCTTACTGGTCAGTTAGGATGAGTGGAGTCCTAGAGGTTAGGGGCTAGGGGTTGTATAGTATCTCACAGGTGAGTTGGAGGGGTTAGGGGCTAGGGGTTGTATAGTATCTTACAAGTGAGTTGGAGAGGCTAGGGGTTAGGGACTAGGTGTTAGGGGCTAGGGGTTGTATAGTATCTTACAAGTGAGTTGGAGAGGCTAGGGGTTAGGGGCTAGGGGTTGTATAGTATCTTACAAGTGAGTTGGAGGGGCGAGGGGTTAGGGACTAGGTGTTAGGGGCTAGGGGTTGTATAGTATCTTACAAGTGAGTTGGAGAGGCTAGGGGTTAGGGGCTAGGGGTTAGGTGCTAAGGGCTAGGGGTTAGGTGCTCAGGGCTAGGGGTTAGGGGTTATGGGCTAGGGAGTAGGAGTAGGGGCTTGGGGTTTAAGGCTAGGGGTTAGGGCTAGGGGTTATGGGCTAGGGGTTAGGGGCTAGGGGTTATGGGCTAGGGAGTAGGGGTTAGGGGCTAGGGGTTTAGGGGTTATGGGCTATGGGGCTAGGGGTTATGGGCTAGGGGCTAGGGCTAGGGGCTAGGGGCCAGGGATTAGGCCATTGGGTTATGGGCTAGGGGTTGGTGGCTAGGGGCAATATAGT
>NC_088244.1:3103708-3156208 GCF_036934945.1 Oncorhynchus masou masou | reverse complement strand
GATAGCTCAGTTAGCCAATGTGCGGGAGCACTGGTTGGTCGGCACAATTCAGGTAGTATGCACATGAATGTATCGTTAAAATGACTATGCATATGTGATAAACAGAGAGTAGCAGCGTAAAAGAGGGGTTGGGGGTGGCACACAATGCAGATAGCCCGGGTAGTCATTTGATTACCTGTTCAGGAGTCTTATGGCCTGGGGGTAAAAACTGTTGAGAAGCCTTGTTGTCCTAGATTTGGCACTCCGGTACCACTTGCCATGCGGTAGTAGAGGGAACAGTCTATGACTGGGGTGGCTGGGCTCTTTGACAACTTTTAGGGCCTTCCTCTGACACCGCCTGGTGTAGAGGTCCTGGATGGCAGGCAGCTTGGCCCTGGTGATGTACTGGGCCGTTCGCACTACCCTATGTAGTGCCTTGCAGTTGGAGGCCAGAGCAACTGCTGTCCCAGGCAGTGATACAACCAACTCTCGATGTTGCAGCTGTAGAACCTTTTGAGGATCTCAGGACCCATACCAAATCTTTTTAGTTTCCTGAGGGGGAATAGGCTTTGTTGTGCCCTCTTCACGACTGTCTTGGTGTGTTTGGACCATTCTAGTTTGCTGTTGATGTGGACACCAAGGAACTTGAAGCTCTCAACCTGCTCCACTACAGCCCCGTCAATGAGAATGGGGGCATGCTCGGGCCTCCTTTTCCTGTAGTCCACAATCATCACCTTAGTCTTGGTTATGCTGAGGGATAGGTTGTTATTCTGGCACCACCCGGCCAGGTCTCTGACCTCTTCCCTATAGGCTGTCTCGTCGTTGTCGGTGATCAGGCCTACAACTGTTGTGTTGTCTGCAAACTTAATGACGGTGTTGGAGTCATGCTTGGCCATGCAGTTGTGGGTGAACAGGGAGTACAGGAGGGGACTGAGCACGTACCCCTGGGGAGCTCCAGTGTTGAGGATCAGCGTGGCAGATGTGTTGCTACCTACCCTCACCACCTGAGGGCGGCCCGTCAGGAAGTCCAGGATCCAGTTGCAGAGGGAGGTGTTTAGTCCCAGGATCCTTAGCTTAGTGATGAGCTTTGAGGGTACTATGGTGTTGAACGCTGTTTCTGGGATAATGGTGTTGATGTGAGCCATTACCAGCCTTTCAAAGTACTTCATGGTTACGGACGTGAGTGCTACGGGTCTGTAGTCATTTAGGCAGGTTACCTTTGTGTTCTTGGGCACAGGGACTATGGTGGTCTGCTTGAAGCATGTTGGTATTACAGACTCAATCAGGGACATGTTGAAAAAGTCAGTGAAGACACCTGCCAGTTGGTCAGCACATGCCCGGAGCACACGTCCTGGTAATCCGTCTGGCCCCGCAGCCTTGTGTATGTTGACCTGTTTAAAGGTCTTACTCACGTCGGCTACGGAGAGCGTGATCACACAGTCATCCGGAACAGATGATGCATGCCTCAGTGTTGCTTGCCTCAAAGCGAGCATAGAAGTGTTTAGCTAGTCTGGTAGGCTTGTGTCACTGGGCAGCTCACGGCTGTGCTTCCCTTTGTAGTCTGTAATAGTTTGCAGGCCCTGCCACATCTGACGGGCTTCGGAGCCGGTGTAGTATGATTCAATCTTAGCCCTGTTGACGCTTTGCCTGTTTGATGATTCGTCGCAGGGCATACCGGGATTTCTTGTACCTTGAAAGCGGCAGCTCTACCCTTTACCTGAGTGCGAATGTTGCCTGTAATACCCCTTCTGGTTGGGGTATGTACGTACAGTCACTGTAGGGACGACGTCCTCAATGCACTTATTGATAAAGCCAGTGACTGATGTGGTGTACTCCTCAATGCCATCAGAAGAATCCTGGAACATGTTCCAGTCTGTGATAGCAAAACAGTCCTGTAGTTTAGCATCTGCTTCCTCTGACCACTTGTTTATAGACACTGAGTCACTGGTGCTTCCTGCTTTAATTGTTGCTTGTAAGCAGGAATCAGGAGGATAGAGTTGTGGTCGGATTTACAGAATGCAGAGTATACTGTTGAAGGAGAACACTATGCAGAATATACTGTCGAAGGAGAACACTATACAGAATATACTGTTGAAGGAGAACACTATGCAGAATATACTGTTGAAGGAGAACACTATGCAGAGTATACTGTTGAAGGAGAACACTATGCAGAATATACTGTTGAAGGAGAACACTATGCAGAATATACTGTTGAAGGAGAACACTATGCAGAATATGCTGTTGAAGGAGAACACTATGCAGAATATACTGTTGAAGGAGAACACTATGCAGAATATACTGTTGAAGGAGATCACTATGCAGAATATACTGTTGAAGGAGAACACTATGCAGAATATACTGTTGAAGGAGATCACTATGCAGAATATACTGTTGAAGGAGAACACTATGCAGAATATACTGTTGAAGGAGAACACTATGCAGAATATACTGTTGAAGGAGAACACTATGCAGAATATACTGTTGAAGGAGAACACTATACAGAATATACTGTTGAAGGAGATCACTATGCAGAATATACTGTTGAAGGAGAACACTATGCAGAATATACTGTTGAAGGAGAACACTATGCAGAATATGCTGTTGAAGGAGAACACTATGCAGAATATACTGTTGAAGGAGAATACTATGCAGAATATACTGTTGAAGGAGAACACTATACAGAATATACTGTTGAAGGAGAACACTATACAGAATATACTGTTGAAGGAGAACACTATACAGAATATACTGTTGAAGGAGAACACTATGCAGAATATACTGTTGAAGGAGAACACTATGCAGAATATACTGTTGAAGGAGAACACTATGCAGAATATACTGTTGAAGGAGAACACTATGCAGAATATACTGTTGAAGGAGAACACTATGCAGAATATACTGTTGAAGGAGAACACTATACAGAATATACTGTTGAAGGAGATCACTATGCAGAATATACTGTTGAAGGAGAACACTATGCAGAGTATACTGTTGAAGGAGAACACTATGCAGAATGTGCCACAGCTACAGTATTTGGTGAAGAACTATGTGTGTGTGTGTGTGTGTGTGTGTGTGTGTGTGTGTGTGTGTGCGTGTGCGTGTGCGTGTGCGTGTGTGTGTGTGTGTGTGTGTGTGCGCGTGTGTGTGCGTGCGTGCGTGTGCGTGTGCGTGTGCGCGTGTGCGTGTGCGTGCGTGCGTGCGTGCGTGCGTGCGTGTGTGTGTGTGTGTGCGTGCGTGTGTGTGTGTGTGCGTGTGTGTGTGGTGTGTGAGGGCCAGTGATCAGTGGGTCAGCTGTTTGTTCCCCAGCAACCACCCGCAATTGCTAATAACTCATCCACAATCACCCGACTATATGAGACAAAGTGAATAACACACCTGCACCCAACCCTAACCCCTTAAATATAGAACATATGCTGTAGGCCACAGTGAGAGACAGCAGAATGATTTTTTTTGCCTATCATTTCCAACATTTTGATATGCTATTTGTGAGTCAACTTATCTATAATTAGATCCATGCAGCTTCTCTTCAGTCATTACTTGTTTTCCTAGAAGACTAAATAAATCCCTACTCACCAAAATGATGTCATAAATGGATAGAATGAATGAAGTCATAAATGGATAGAATGAATGATGTCAAAAATGGATAGAATGAATGATGTCATAAATGGATAGAATGAATGATGTCATAAATGGATAGAATGAATGATGTCATAAATGGATTGAATGAATGATATCGGTAAAGTTTGTCTTCTCTTTCCTCTTTTCATCTCTGCTTCTCTCGCGCATCAAAAATGCTTAGGGACCGGAGAGGGAAAAAATTACATCAATTTGACCGGTTTTAAGGAAATTAAAAGCTGTTTAAAATGACTTAAAATGTTTTTGATAAGATTTCATTTTGGTTTGGATGCATTTTTTTATTTTTTATTTCACCTTTATTTAACCAGGTAGGCTAGTTGAGAACAAGCAATTCGACACATACAACAACACAGAGTTGCACCTCATACAACCGCATATTTGATGTGGTTGAAATGCGATCACCTTTTATGACGCTGATAAAGATAGCACCTTTACAGACGGTCCCTAACAGTGATTGAATTACTATCAGTTTTTATGATGCTGTTAAAGATAGTATCTTTACAGACGGTCCCTAACAGTGATTGAATTACTATCAGTTTTTATGATGCTGATAAAGATAGCATCTTTCCAGACGGTCCCTAACTGTGGTTGAAATACTATCAGTTTTTATGATGCTGATAAAGATAGCATCTTTACAGACGGTCCCTAACTGTGGTTGAAATACTATCAGTTTTTATGATGCTGATAAAGATTTGGTGTATAATTCAACTGCATGAAATGCTTAAATCTGTTAATTATTTCTGAGTTAATTAGGCTATGTGACAGGTTATAGACCTACAGTTAATATTAGACTATGTGACAGGTTATAGACCTGCAGTTAATACTAGACTATGTGACAGGTTATAGACCTGCAGTTAATACTAGACTATGTGACAGGTTATAGACCTGCAGTTAATACTAGACTATGTGACAGGTTATAGACCTGCAGTTAATACTAGACTATGTGACAGGTTATAGACCTGCAGTTAATACTAGACTATGTGACAGGTTATAGACCTGCAGTTAATACTAGACTATGTGACAGGTTATAGACCTGCAGTTAATACTAGACTATGTGACAGGTTATAGACCTGCAGTTAATACTAGACTATGTGACAGGTTATAGACCTGCAGTTAATACTAGACTATGTGACAGGTTATAGACCTGCAGTCATTGTCCAGATTTCAGTTAAGTTGCTGACATTAAAATACTATGAACAGTACAGTTCCCTTGACGTGACATTTTGAAGTCCATTAGACTACTGTTCTGGTCCTCTCTTCTATAACATTAGACCACTGTTCTGGTCCTCTCTTCTATAACATTAGACTACTGTTCTGGTCCTCTCTTCTATACCAGACTACTGTTCTGGTCCTCTCTTCTATATCATTAGACTACTGTTCTGGTCCTCTCTTCTATATCATTAGACTACTGTTCTGGTCCTCTCTTCTATATCATTAGACTACTGTTCTGGTCCTCTCTTCTATAACAGACTACTGTTCTGGTCCTCTCTTCTATAACATTAGACTACTGTTCTGGTCCTCTCTTCTATAACATTAGACTACTGTTCTGGTCCTCTCTTCTATAACATTAGACTACTGTTCTGGTCCTCTCTTCTATAACATTAGACTACTGTTCTGGTCCTCTCTTCTATAACAGTCTACTGTTCTGGTCCTCTCTTCTATAACAGACTACTGTTCTGGTCCTCTCTTCTATAACATTAGACTACTGTTCTGGTCCTCTCTTCTATAACAGTCTACTGTTCTGGTCCTCTCTTCTATAACAGACTACTGTTCTGCTCCTCTCTTCTATAACAGACTACTGTTCTGGTCCTTCTATAACATTAGACTACTGTTCTGGTCCTCTCTTCTATAACATTAGACTACTGTTCTGGTCCTCTCTTCTATAACAGACTACTGTTCTGGTCCTCTCTTCTATAACATTAGACTACTGTTCTGGTCCTCTCTTCTATAACATTAGACTACTGTTCTGGTCCTCTCTTCTATAACATTAGACTACTGTTCTGGTCCTCTCTTCTATAACATTAGACTACTGTTCTGGTCCTCTCTTCTATAACATTAGACTACTGTTCTGGTCCTCTCTTCTATAACATTAGACTACTGTTCTGGTCCTCTCTTCTATAACATTAGACTACTGTTCTGGTCCTCTCTTCTATAACATTAGACTACTGTTCTGGTCCTCTCTTCTATAACATTAGACTACTGTTCTGGTCCTCTCTTCTATACCAGACTGCTGTTCTGGTCCTCTCTTCTATAACATTAGACTACTGTTCTGGTCCTCTCTTCTATAACATTAGACTACTGTTCTGGTCCTCTCTTCTATAACATTAGACTACTGTTCTGGTCCTCTCTTCTATAACAGACTACTGTTCTGGTCCTCTCTACTATAACAGACTACTGTTCTGGTCCTCTCTTCTATACCAGACTACTGTTCTGGTCCTCTCTTCTATAACATTAGACTACTGTTCTGGTCCTCTCTTCTATAACATTAGACTACTGTTCTGGTCCTCTCTTCTATAACATTAGACTACTGTTCTGGTCCTCTCTTCTATACCAGACTACTGTTCTGGTCCTCTCTACTATAACAGACTACTGTTCTGGTCCTCTCTTCTATAACATTAGACTACTGTTCTGGTCCTCTCTTCTATAACATTAGACTACTGTTCTGGTCCTCTCTTCTATAACATTAGACTACTGTTCTGGTCCTCTCTTCTATACCAGACTACTGTTCTGGTCCTCTCTTCTATAACATTAGACTACTGTTCTGGTCCTCTCTTCTATAACATTAGACTACTGTTCTGGTCCTCTCTACTATAACAGACTACTGTTCTGGTCCTCTCTTCTATACCAGACTACTGTTCTGGTCCTCTCTTCTATAACATTAGACTACTGTTCTGGTCCTCTCTTCTATAACATTAGACTACTGTTCTGGTCCTCTCTTCTATACCAGACTACTGTTCTGGTCCTCTCTTCTATAACATCAGACTACTGTTCTGGTCCTCTCTTCTATAACATTAGACTACTGTTCTGGTCCTCTCTTCTATAACATTAGACTACTGTTCTGGTCCTCTCTTCTATAACATTAGACTACTGTTCTGGTCCTCCCTTCTATAACATTAGACTACTGTTCTGGTCCTCTCTTCTATAACATTAGACTACTGTTCTGGTCCTCTCTTCTATAACATTAGACTACTGTTCTGGTCCTCTCTTCTATAACATTAGACTACTGTTCTGGTCCTCTCATCTATAACATTAGACTACTGTTCTGGTCCTCTCTTCTATATCATTAGACTACTGTTCTGGTCCTCTCTTCTATAACAGACTACTGTTCTGGTCCTCTCTACTATAACAGACTACTGTTCTGGTCCTCTCTTCTATACCAGACTACTGTTCTGGTCCTCTCTTCTATACCAGACTACTGTTCTGGTCCTCTCTTCTATACCAGACTACTGTTCTGGTCCTCTCTTCTATATCATTAGACTACTGTTCTGGTCCTCTCTTCTATAACATTAGACTACTGTTCTGGTCCTCTCTTCTATAACAGACTACTGTTCTGGTCCTCTCTTCTATAACATTAGACTACTGTTCTGGTCCTCTCTTCTATAACATTAGACTACTGTTCTGGTCCTCTCTTCTATAACAGACTACTGTTCTGGTCCTCTCTTCTATAACATTAGACTACTGTTCTGGTCCTCTCTTCTATAACATTAGACTACTGTTCTGGTCCTCTCCTATAACATTAGACTACTGTTCTGGTCCTCTCTTCTATAACAGACTACTGTTCTGGTCCTCTCTTCTATAACATTAGACTACTGTTCTGGTCCTCTCTTCTATAACATTAGACTACTGTTCTGGTCCTCTCTTCTATAACATTAGACTACTGTTCTGGTCCTCTCTCCTATAACATTAGACTACTGTTCTGGTCCTCTCTTCTATAACATTAGACTACTGTTCTGGTCCTCTCTTCTATAACATTAGACTACTGTTCTGGTCCTCTCTTCTATAACATTAGACTACTGTTCTGGTCCTCTCTTCTATAACAGACTGTTCTGGTCCTCTCTTCTATAACATTAGACTACTGTTCTGGTCCTCTCTTCTATACCATTAGACCACTGTTCTGGTCCTCTCTTCTATAACATTAGACTACTGTTCTGGTCCTCTCTTCTATAACATTAGACTACTGTTCTGGTCCTCTCTTCTATAACATTAGACTACTGTTCTGGTCCTCTCTTCTATAACATTAGACTACTGTTCTGGTCCTCTCTTCTATAACATTAGACTACTGTTCTGGTCCTCTCTTCTATAACAGACTACTGTTCTGGTCCTCTCTTCTATAACATCAGACTACTGTTCTGGTCCTCTCTTCTATAACATTAGACTACTGTTCTGGTCCTCTCTTCTATAACATTAGACTACTGTTCTGGTCCTCTCTTCTATAACAGACTACTGTTCTGGTCCTCTCTTCTATAACATTAGACTACTGTTCTGGTCCTCTCTTCTATAACATTAGAATACTGTTCTGGTCCTCTCTTCTATAACATTAGACTACTGTTCTGGTCCTCTCTTCTATAACATTAGACTACTGTTCTGGTCCTCTCTTCTATAACAGACTACTGTTCTGGTCCTCTCTTCTATAACAGACTACTGTTCTGGTCCTCTCTTCTATAACAGACTACTGTTCTGGTCCTCTCTTCTATAACATTAGACCACTGTTCTGGTCCTCTCTTCTATAACATACTACTGTTCTGGTCCTCTCTTCTATAGCATTAGACTACTGTTCTGGTCCTCTCTTCTATAACATTAGACTACTGTTCTGGTCCTCTCTTCTATAACAGACTACTGTTCTGGTCCTCTCTTCTATAACATTAGACTACTGTTCTGGTCCTCTCTTCTATAACATTAGACTACTGTTCTGGTCCTCTCTTCTATAACATTAGACTACTGTTCTGGTCCTCTCTTCTATAACAGACTACTGTTCTGGTCCTCTCTTCTTTAACAGACTACTGTTCTCGTCCTCTCTTCTATAACATTAGACTACTGTTCTGGTCCTCTCTTCTATAACAGACTACTGTTCTGGTCCTCTCTTCTATAACATTAGACTACTGTTCTGGTCCTCTCTTCTATAACAGACTACTGTTCTGGTCCTCTCTTCTATACCATTAGACTACTGTTCTGGTCCTCTCTTCTATAACATTCGACTACTGTTCTGGTCCTCTCTTCTATAACATTAGACTACTGTTCTAGTCCTCTCTTCTATAACAGACTACTGTTCTGGTCCTCTCTACTATAACAGACTACTGTTCTGGTCCTCTCTTCTATACCAGACTACTGTTCTGGTCCTCTCTTCTATAACATTAGACTACTGTTCTGGTCCTCTCTTCTATAACATTAGACTACTGTTCTGGTCCTCTCTTCTATACCAGACTACTGTTCTGGTCCTCTCTTCTATAACATCAGACTACTGTTCTGGTCCTCTCTTCTATAACATTAGACTACTGTTCTGGTCCTCTCTTCTATAACATTAGACTACTGTTCTGGTCCTCTCTTCTATAACATTAGACTACTGTTCTGGTCCTCTCTTCTATAACAGACTACTGTTCTGGTCCTCTCTTCTATAACATTAGACTACTGTTCTGGTCCTCTCTTCTATAACATTAGACTACTGTTCTGGTCCTCTCTTCTATAACATTAGACTACTGTTCTGGTCCTCTCTTCTATAACATTAGACCACTGTTCTGGTCCTCTCTTCTATAACATTAGACTACTGTTCTGGTCCTCTCTTCTATAACATTAGACTACTGTTCTGGTCCTCTCTTCTATAACATTAGACTACTGTTCTGGTCCTCTCTTCTATACCAGACTACTGTTCTGGTCCTCTCTTCTATAACATCAGACTACTGTTCTGGTCCTCTCTTCTATAACATTAGACTACTGTTCTGGTCCTCTCTTCTATAACATTAGACTACTGTTCTGGTCCTCTCTTCTATAACATTAGACTACTGTTCTGGTCCTCTCTTCTATAACATTAGACTACTGTTCTGGTCCTCTCTTCTATAACATTTTTAGACTACTGTTCTGGTCCTCTCTTCTATAACATTAGACTACTGTTCTGGTCCTCTCATCTATAACATTAGACTACTGTTCTGGTCCTCTCTTCTATATCATTAGACTACTGTTCTGGTCCTCTCTTCTATAACAGACTACTGTTCTGGTCCTCTCTACTATAACAGACTACTGTTCTGGTCCTCTCTTCTATACCAGACTACTGTTCTGGTCCTCTCTTCTATACCAGACTACTGTTCTGGTCCTCTCTTCTATACCAGACTACTGTTCTGGTCCTCTCTTCTATATCATTAGACTACTGTTCTGGTCCTCTCTTCTATAACATTAGACTACTGTTCTGGTCCTCTCTTCTATAACAGACTACTGTTCTGGTCCTCTCTTCTATAACATTAGACTACTGTTCTGGTCCTCTCTTCTATAACATTAGACTACTGTTCTGGTCCTCTCTTCTATAACAGACTACTGTTCTGGTCCTCTCTTCTATAACATTAGACTACTGTTCTGGTCCTCTCTTCTATAACATTAGACTACTGTTCTGGTCCTCTCCTATAACATTAGACTACTGTTCTGGTCCTCTCTTCTATAACAGACTACTGTTCTGGTCCTCTCTTCTATAACATTAGACTACTGTTCTGGTCCTCTCTTCTATAACATTAGACTACTGTTCTGGTCCTCTCTTCTATAACATTAGACTACTGTTCTGGTCCTCTCTCCTATAACATTAGACTACTGTTCTGGTCCTCTCTTCTATAACATTAGACTACTGTTCTGGTCCTCTCTTCTATAACATTAGACTACTGTTCTGGTCCTCTCTTCTATAACATTAGACTACTGTTCTGGTCCTCTCTTCTATAACAGACTGTTCTGGTCCTCTCTTCTATAACATTAGACTACTGTTCTGGTCCTCTCTTCTATACCATTAGACCACTGTTCTGGTCCTCTCTTCTATAACATTAGACTACTGTTCTGGTCCTCTCTTCTATAACATTAGACTACTGTTCTGGTCCTCTCTTCTATAACATTAGACTACTGTTCTGGTCCTCTCTTCTATAACATTAGACTACTGTTCTGGTCCTCTCTTCTATAACATTAGACTACTGTTCTGGTCCTCTCTTCTATAACAGACTACTGTTCTGGTCCTCTCTTCTATAACATCAGACTACTGTTCTGGTCCTCTCTTCTATAACATTAGACTACTGTTCTGGTCCTCTCTTCTATAACATTAGACTACTGTTCTGGTCCTCTCTTCTATAACAGACTACTGTTCTGGTCCTCTCTTCTATAACATTAGACTACTGTTCTGGTCCTCTCTTCTATAACATTAGAATACTGTTCTGGTCCTCTCTTCTATAACATTAGACTACTGTTCTGGTCCTCTCTTCTATAACATTAGACTACTGTTCTGGTCCTCTCTTCTATAACAGACTACTGTTCTGGTCCTCTCTTCTATAACATTAGACTACTGTTCTGGTCCTCTCTTCTATAACATTAGACCACTGTTCTGGTCCTCTCTTCTATAACATACTACTGTTCTGGTCCTCTCTTCTATAACAGACTACTGTTCTGGTCCTCTCTTCTATAACAGACTACTGTTCTGGTCCTCTCTTCTATAACAGACTACTGTTCTGGTCCTCTCTTCTATAACATTAGACCACTGTTCTGGTCCTCTCTTCTATAACATACTACTGTTCTGGTCCTCTCTTCTATAGCATTAGACTACTGTTCTGGTCCTCTCTTCTATAACATTAGACTACTGTTCTGGTCCTCTCTTCTATAACAGACTACTGTTCTGGTCCTCTCTTCTATAACATTAGACTACTGTTCTGGTCCTCTCTTCTATAACATTAGACTACTGTTCTGGTCCTCTCTTCTATAACATTAGACTACTGTTCTGGTCCTCTCTTCTATAACAGACTACTGTTCTGGTCCTCTCTTCTTTAACAGACTACTGTTCTCGTCCTCTCTTCTATAACATTAGACTACTGTTCTGGTCCTCTCTTCTATAACAGACTACTGTTCTGGTCCTCTCTTCTATACCATTAGACTACTGTTCTGGTCCTCTCTTCTATAACATTCGACTACTGTTCTGGTCCTCTCTTCTATAACATTAGACTACTGTTCTAGTCCTCTCTTCTATAACAGACTACTGTTCTGGTCCTCTCTTCTATAACAGACTACTGTTCTGGTCCTCTCTACTATAACACACTACTGTTCTGGTCCTCTCTTCTATAACATTAGACTACTGTTCTAGTCCTCTCTTCTATAACAGACTACTGTTCTGGTCCTCTCTTCTATAACAGACTACTGTTCTGGTCCTCTCTACTATAACACACTACTGTTCTGGTCCTCTCTACTATAACACACTACTGTTCTGGTCCTCTCTTCTATAACAGACCACTTTTCTGGTCCTCTCTTCTATAACAGACTACTGTTCTGGTCCTCTCTTCTATAACATTAGACTACTGTTCTGGTCCTCTCTTCTATAACATTAGACTACTGTTCTGGTCCTCTCTTCTATAACATTAGACTACTGTTCTGGTCCTCTCTCCTATAACATTAGACTACTGTTCTGGTCCTCTCTTCTATAACATTAGACTACTGTTCTGGTCCTCTCTTCTATAACATTAGACTACTGTTCTGGTCCTCTCTTCTATAACATTAGACTACTGTTCTGGTCCTCTCTTCTATAACAGACTGTTCTGGTCCTCTCTTCTATAACATTAGACTACTGTTCTGGTCCTCTCTACTATAACAGACTACTGTTCTGGTCCTCTCTTCTATAACAGACTACTGTTCTGGTCCTCTCTTCTATAACAGACTACTGTTCTGGTCCTCTCTTCTATAACATTAGACTACTGTTCTGGTCCTCTCTTCTATAACAGACTACTGTTCTGGTCCTCTCTACTATAACATTAGACTACTGTTCTGGTCCTCTCTTCTATAACAGACTGCTGTTCTGGTCCTCTCTTCTATAACATTAGACTACTGTTCTGGTCCTCTCTTCTATAACAGACTACTGTTCTGGTCCTCTCTTCTAATACAGACTACTGTTCTGGTCCTCTCTTCTAATACAGACTACTGTTCTTGTCCTCTCTTCTAATACAGACTACTGTTCTGGTCCTCTCTTCTATAACATTAGACTACTGTTCTGGTCCTCTCTTCTATAACATTAGACTACTGTTCTGGTCCTCTCTTCTATAACATTAGACTACTGTTCTGGTCCTCTCTTCTATAACAGACTACTGTTCTGGTCCTCTCTTCTATACCATTAGACTACTGTTCTGGTCCTCTCTTCTATAACATTAGACTACTGTTCTGGTCCTCTCTTCTATAACATTAGACTACTGTTCTGGTCCTCTCTTCTATAACATTAGACTACTGTTCTGGTCCTCTCTTCTATACCATTAGACTACTGTTCTGGTCCTCTCTTCTATACCATTAGACTACTGTTCTGGTCCTCTCTTCTATAACAGACTACTGTTCTGGTCCTCTCTTCTATAACATTAGACTACTGTTCTGGTCCTCTCTTCTATAACAGACTACTGTTCTGGTCCTCTCTTCTATAACATTAGACTACTGTTCTGGTCCTCTCTTCTATAACAGACTACTGTTCTGGTCCTCTCTTCTATAACATTAGACTACTGTTCTGGTCCTCTCTTCTATAACATTAGACTACTGTTCTGGTCCTCTCTTCTATAACATTAGACTACTGTTCTGGTCCTCTCTTCTATAACATACTACTGTTCTGGTCCTCTCTTCTATAACAGACTACTGTTCTGGTCCTCTCTTCTATAACATTAGACTACTGTTCTGGTCCTCTCTTCTATAACATTAGACTACTGTTCTGGTCCTCTCTTCTATAACATTAGACTACTGTTCTGGTCCTCTCTTCTATAACAGACTGCTGTTCTGGTCCTCTCTTCTATAACAGACTACTGTTCTGGTCCTCTCTTCTATAACATTAGACTACTGTTCTGGTCCTCTCTTCTATAACATTAGACTACTGTTCTGGTCCTCTCTTCTATAACATTAGACTACTGTTCTGGTCCTCTCTTCTATAACAGACTACTGTTCTGGTCCTCTCTTCTATAACATTAGACTACTGTTCTGGTCCTCTCTTCTATAACAGACTACTGTTCTGGTCCTCTCTTCTATACCATTAGACTAATGTTCTGGTCCTCTCTTCTATAACATTAGACTACTGTTCTGGTCCTCTCTTCTATAACATTAGACTACTGTTCTGGTCCTCTCTTCTATAACATTATACTACTGTTCTGGTCCTCTCTTCTATAACATTAGACTACTGTTCTGGTCCTCTCTTCTATAACATTAGACTGCTGTTCTGGTCCTCTCTTCTATAACAGACTGCTGTTCTGGTCCTCTCTTCTATAACATTAGACTACTGTTCTGGTCCTCTCTTCTATAACATTAGACTACTGTTCTGGTCCTCTCTTCTATAACATTAGACTACTGTTCTGGCTCTTCTATAACATTAGACTACTGTTCTGGTCCTCTCTTCTATAACATTAGACTACTGTTCTGGTCCTCTCTTCTATAACAGACTACTGTTCTGGTCCTCTCTTCTATAACATTAGACTACTGTTCTGGTCCTCTCTTCTATAACATTAGACTACTGTTCTGGTCCTCTCTTCTATAACATTAGACTACTGTTCTGGTCCTCTCTTCTATAACATTAGACTACTGTTCTGGTCCTCTCTTCTATAACATTAGACTACTGTTCTGGTCCTCTCTTCTATAACATTAGACTACTGTTCTGGTCCTCTCTTCTATAACATTAGACTACTGTTCTGGTCCTCTCTTCTATAACATTAGACTACTGTTCTGGTCCTCTCTTCTATAACAGACTGTTCTGGTCCTCTCTTCTATAACATTAGACTACTGTCCTGGTCCTCTCTTCTATAACATTAGACTACTGTCCTGGTCCTCTCTTCTATAACATTAGACTACTTTTCTGGTCCTCTCTTCTATAACATTAGACTACTGTTCTGGTCCTCTCTTCTATAACAGACTACTGTTCTGGTCCTCTCTTCTATAACATTAGACTACTGTTCTGGTCCTCTCTTCTATAACAGACTGCTGTTCTGGTCCTCTCTTCTATACCATTAGACTACTGTTCTGGTCCTCTCTTCTATAACATTAGACTACTGTTCTGGTCCTCTCTTCTATAACATTAGACTACTGTTCTGGTCCTCTCTTCTATAACATTAGACTACTGTTCTGGTCCTCTCTTCTATAACAGACTGCTGTTCTGGTCCTCTCTTCTATAACATTAGACTACTGTTCTGGTCCTCTCTTCTATAACATTAGACTACTGTTCTGGTCCTCTCTTCTATAACAGACTACTGTTCTGGTCCTCTCTTCTATAACATTAGACTACTGTTCTGGTCCTCTCTTCTATAACATTAGACTACTGTTCTGGTCCTCTCTTCTATAACATTAGACTACTGTTCTGGTCCTCTCTTCTATAACAGACTGTTCTGGTCCTCTCTTCTATAACAGACTGTTCTGGTCCTCTCTTCTATAACAGACTACTGTTCTGGTCCTATCTTCTATAACATTAGACTACTGTTCTGGTCCTCTCTTCTATAACATTAGACTACTGTTCTGGTCCTCTCTTCTATAACAGACTGCTGTTCTGGTCCTCTCTTCTATAACATTAGACTACTGTTCTGGTCCTCTCTTCTATAACATTAGACTACTGTTCTGGTCCTCTCTTCTATAACAGACTGCTGTTCTGGTCCTCTCTTCTATAACAGACTACTGTTCTGGTCCTCTCTTCCATAACAGACTACTGTTCTGGTCCTCTCTTCTATAACATTAGACTACTGTTCTGGTCCTCTCTTCTATAACAGACTACTGTTCTGGTCCTCTCTTCTATAACATTAGACTGCTGTTCTGGTCCTCTCTTCTATAACATTAGACTACTGTTCTGGTCCTCTCTTCTATAACATTAGACTACTGTTCTGGTCCTCTCTTCTATAACAGACTACTGTTCTGGTCCTCTCTTCTATAACATTAGACTACTGTTCTGGTCCTCTCTTCTATAACATTAGACTACTGTTCTGGTCCTCTCTTCTATAACAGACTACTGTTCTGGTCCTCTCTTCTATATCATTAGACTACTGTTCTGGTCCTCTCTTCTATAACATTAGACTACTGTTCTGGTCCTCTCTTCTATAACAGACTACTGTTCTGGTCCTCTCTTCTATAACAGACTACTGTTCTGGTCCTCTCTTCTATAACATCAGACTACTGTTCTGGTCCTCTCTTCTATAACATCAGACTACTGTTCTGGTCCTCTCTTCTATAACATTAGACTACTGTTCTGGTCCTCTCTCCTATAACATTAGACTACTGTTCTGGTCCTCTCTTCTATAACAGACTACTGTTCTGGTCCTCTCTTCTATAACAGACTACTGTTCTGGTCCTCTCTTCTATAACATTAGACTGCTGTTCTGGTCCTCTCTTCTATAACATTAGACTACTGTTCTGGTCCTCTCTTCTATAACATTAGACTACTGTTCTGGTCCTCTCTTCTATAACAGACTACTGTTCTGGTCCTCTCTTCTATAACATTAGACTACTGTTCTGGTCCTCTCTTCTATAACAGACTACTGTTCTGGTCCTCTCTTCTATAACATTAGACTACTGTTCTGGTCCTCTCTTCTATAACAGACTACTGTTCTGGTCCTCTCTTCTATAACATTAGACTACTGTTCTGGTCCTCTCTTCTATAACATTAGACTACTGTTCTGGTCCTCTCTTCTATAACAGACTACTGTTCTGGTCCTCTCTTCTATAACATTAGACTACTGTTCTGGTCCTCTCTTCTATAACAGACTACTGTTCTGGTCCTCTCTTCTATAACATTAGACTACTGTTCTGGTCCTCTCTTCTATAACATTAGACTACTGTTCTGGTCCTCTCTTCTATAACAGACTACTGTTCTGGTCCTCTCTTCTATAACATTAGACTACTGTTCTGGTCCTCTCTTCTATAACAGACTACTGTTCTGGTCCTCTCTTCTATAACATTAGACTACTGTTCTGGTCCTCTCTTCTATAACAGACTACTGTTCTGGTCCTCTCTTCTATAACATTAGACTACTGTTCTGGTCCTCTCTTCTATAACATTAGACTACTGTTCTGGTCCTCTCTTCTATAACAGACTACTGTTCTGGTCCTCTCTTCTATAACATTAGACTACTGTTCTGGTCCTCTCTTCTATAACATTAGACTACTGTTCTGGTCCTCTCTTCTATACCATTAGACTACTGTTCTGGTCCTCTCTTCTATAACATTAGACTACTGTTCTGGTCCTCTCTTCTATAACAGACTACTGTTCTGGTCCTCTCTTCTATATCATTAGACTACTGTTCTGGTCCTCTCTTCTATAACAGACTACTGTTCTGGTCCTCTCTTCTATAACATTAGACTGCTGTTCTGGTCCTCTCTTCTATAACATTAGACTACTGTTCTGGTCCTCTCTTCCATAACAGACTACTGTTCTGGTCCTCTCTTCTATAACATTAGACTACTGTTCTGGTCCTCTCTTCTATAACAGACTACTGTTCTGGTCCTCTCTTCTATAACAGACTACTGTTCTGGTCCTCTCTTCTATATCATTAGACTACTGTTCTGGTCCTCTCTTCTATAACATTAGACTACTGTTCTGGTCCTCTCTTCTATAACATACTACTGTTCTGGTCCTCTCTTCTATAACATTAGACTACTGTTCTGGTCCTCTCTTCTATAACAGACTACTGTTCTGGTCCTCTCTTCTATAACATTAGACTACTGTTCTGGTCCTCTCTTCTATAACATACTACTGTTCTGGTCCTCTCTTCTATAACATCAGACTACTGTTCTGGTCCTCTCTTCTATATCATTAGACTACTGTTCTGGTCCTCTCTTCTATAACATTAGACTACTGTTCTGGTCCTCTCTTCTATAACATACTACTGTTCTGGTCCTCTCTTCTATAACATTAGACTACTGTTCTGGTCCTCTCTTCTATAACAGACTACTGTTCTGGTCCTCTCTTCTATAACAGACTACTGTTCTGGTCCTCTCTTCTATAACAGACTACTGTTCTGGTCCTCTCTTCTATATCATTAGACTACTGTTCTGGTCCTCTCTTCTATAACATTAGACTACTGTTCTGGTCCTCTCTTCTATAACATACTACTGTTCTGGTCCTCTCTTCTATAACATTAGACTACTGTTCTGGTCCTCTCTTCTATAACAGACTACTGTTCTGGTCCTCTCTTCTATAACATTAGACTACTGTTCTGGTCCTCTCTTCTATAACATTAGACTACTGTTCTGGTCCTCTCTTCTATAACATTAGACAACTGTTCTGGTCCTCTCTTCTATAACATTAGACTACTGTTCTGGTCCTCTCTTCTATAACAGACTACTGTTCTGGTCCTCTCTTCTATAACAGACTACTGTTCTGGTCCTCTCTTCTATAACATTAGACTACTGTTCTGGTCCTCTCTTCTATAACATTAGACTACTGTTCTGGTCCTCTCTTCTATAACAGACTACTGTTCTGGTCCTCTCTTCTATAACAGACTACTGTTCTGGTCCTCTCTTCTATAACATTAGACTACTGTTCTGGTCCTCTCTTCTATAACATTAGACTACTGTTCTGGTCCTCTCTTCTATAACATTAGACTACTGTTCTGGTCCTCTCTTCTATAACATTAGACTACTGTTCTGGTCCTCTCTTCTATAACATACTACTGTTCTGGTCCTCTCTTCTATAACATTAGACCACTGTTCTGGTCCTCTCTTCTATAACATTAGACCACTGTTCTGGTCCTCTCTTCTATAACAGACTACTGTTCTGGTCCTCTCTTCTATAACATTAGACTACTGTTCTGGTCCTCTCTTCTATAACATTAGACTACTGTTCTGGTCCTCTCTTCTATAACATTAGACTACTGTTCTGGTCCTCTCTTCTATAACATTAGACTACTGTTCTGGTCCTCTCTTCTATAACATTAGACTACTGTTCTGGTCCTCTCTTCTATAACAGACTACTGTTCTGGTCCTCTCTTCTATAACATTAGACTACTGTTCTGGTCCTCTCTTCTATAATAGACTACTGTTCTGGTCCTCTCTTCTTAATCTCCCACATTGTCCTTTTTGCCTCATTGGATCAAGGTAAACTGTTTCTGCAAACTTCAAAGGATAAACATTCAACATTCTTAGAGCATTTGGCGATTGGCGATTGGCACGTATTTGGAGTGTTACAGGTAAGCCCGAAAGCTTACAGGCTTCAGCTACGCATTAACGCTATATAAACATAATGAAAGAAAAACCTCAAAGTAGCATATCATTTACGCATCAATTACACAATAATTATACCTCTGGATTTTTACCACGTTGTTTTCTCTTTGCTCAAGCCACCCAGACATTTCAGAGGGGATTGTGGGTTATGAGCAGTGGCGACCCGTCATTCATGTTTTGAGCCTCGCCTATGAAGCTAAAAAATCTAAAATCATATATATATTTATTTTTTTCCCGCCTGTTCGGAATGTTATTTTGGCATTAATACGTGTCACATTCAGTTTGCAAATATTGTTAAAAAAAAAGAAGAAAAAAGATCTTAGCTAACAAGCTTGAGGTCGTCATCATGAATCAAGTTGGCAATCTACTGGCAAATCCTTGTCATATGAAGAGAAATAATGAAGAGAAATTATAGATAAAAAAGTATCGTTGCTCATCGGCCATTGGACAAAAACATTACATAACAAGTTGGAAATCGCAAAAACAACAATGAGTGGTTTGGAAGGAATCAGTGACTAACTGCAAGCATTGCAAAGCAATCACTAGCCTGCTCTTCAGTGGAGTGGGTGTGTGGTTCAAGTCTGGGTTTATGAATCTCTTTTCCAAACTTCAAAGGATAAACATTCAACATTGGCCATGCTGTCCATCCAGCATGACTTCTGCCGCGTTCAAAACAACTGGAAACTCGGAACTGGGAAATGTCAGACTTCAGTGAGTTCAAGACAACTGGGAACTCTGAAAAGAACGAGCTCCGACTCGGAAAATACGCTTTGAAAGGTCATCCAACTCTGAATTCCAAGTCGGGAACTCGGGCCTCTTTCTGAAGCTCCAACTTGAAGATCACTGACGTCATGATTTGACCTAGTTTGTACGTCTCAATTGTCAGTAAAAAACCACATTTGTTTAAGCAAGTCAGCCATGTTTTTTAAAAGGTAGTAAATGAGGATGAATGATCTGTTTCGCTGCCAGACAAGGCTCTGCTGAAAGCCAGGTGTAGCAGTGGTAAGGTGTTGGGACTCTGCTGTTGGGACAGCTTTATGTAGGCCCTAACAATTTGTGGGCACCGTTTGTCACAGCTATAGTGGAATTGTTTATTTTTGTGTTGTGTTGTGTTGTGTAGTGCCTTTGCCGGCATGCATTGATTTTTGTTGTTGTTATTGAGTTTGCCCCACCAAGATTTACATGTTAAAATCTTCATTGGTTATGAATCAACATACAGATCACTAGTGAGGGCGGGTTCTGCAGTATAAACTGTGAATGGACTCACCATCTTTCTGATGGCTGTGTTGGAGTGCTCGGCAGTGTAAAAGGACTCACCATCTTTCTGATGGCTGTGTTGGAGTGCTCGGCAGTGTAAAAGGACTCACCATCGTTCTGATGGCTGTGTTGGAGTGCTCGGCAGTGTAAAAGGACTCACCATCTTTCTGATGGCTGTGTTGGAGTGCTCGGCAGCTGTTAAAAGGACTCACCATCTTTCTGATGGCTGTGTTGGAGTGCTCGGCAGCTGTTAAAAGGACTCACCATCTTTCTGATGGCTGTGTTGGAGTGCTCGGCAGTGTAAAAGGACTCACCATCGTTCTGATGGCTGTGTTGGAGTGCTCGGCAGTGTAAAAGGACTCACCATCTTTCTGATGGCTGTGTTGGAGTGCTCGGCAGTGTAAAAGGACTCACCATCTTTCTGATGGCTGTGTTGGAGTGCTCGGCAGTGTAAAAGGACTCACCATTGTTCTGATGGCTGTGTTGGAGTGCTCTGCAGTGTAAAAGGACTCACCATCTTTCTTATGGCTGTGTTGGAGTGCTCTGCAGTGTAAAAGGACTCACCATCTTTCTGATGGCTGTGTTGGAGTGCTCTGCAGTGTAAAAGGACTCACCATCTTTCTGATGGCTGTGTTGGAGTGCTCGGCAGTGTAAAAGGACTCACCATCTTTCTGATGGCTGTGTTGGAGTGCTCGGCAGTGTAAAAGGACTCACCATCTTTCTGATGGCTGTGTTGGAGTGCTCGGCAGTGTAAAAGGACTCACCATCTTTCTGATGGCTGTGTTGGAGTGCTCGGCAGTGTAAAAGGACTCACCATCTTTCTGATGGCTGTGTTGGAGTGCTCGGCAGTGTAAAAGGACTCACCATCTTTCTGATGGCTGTGTTGGAGTGCTCGGCAGTGTAAAAGGACTCACCATCTTTCTGATGGCTGTGTTGGAGTGCTCTGCAGTGTAAAAGGACTCACCATCTTTCTGATGGCTGTGTTGGAGTGCTCGGCAGTGTAAAAGGACTCACCATCTTTCTGATGGCTGTGTTGGAGTGCTCGGCCGCTGTGGCGATCAACTCCAGAGATTCTGAAAAGACACAAGAGACTTTGTTACGACAACACAAAATAGTCCTGCATTTCCCTTGAATGAATTGGAAGTAATAATATATATATATATATTTTTGTATAATAATATTATATTTTATTTGTATAGCTCTTTTCATATCATAGAGCACTCAATTCAACTCTGGACCTCGATGCCAGTTCCACTTCATTTTTTTTATTAGACCAGTGACACCAGGCGTGTGGAATTAATTATCAGGTAAAACAGAAAACCAACAAGCTCCGGACCTCATAGGGTAAGAGTTGAATACTCCTGGCATTGAGAGTCTCAAACTGGTTCACAATTGGACCAAAACATAGAGTTAGAAAGAGAGCCTGTCAAGCCAAATAGTGTCCACCTGCCAAAAAGTATCTCCCCTTGCATTATAATGGGATTCAATGAACTCTATCTTTCGTTGCTCGGAATGTTGCTGGAACTCGCAAAATTCTGACCGGATTACGTAATGAACCAAAGTGCCCGTTGCTATGTTGGTTGCTTGGGCTCTATTTTTTGCCCTGTAGCTCGCGGAGGACGGAGGATGCGGGCAGTTCGAGTTCACCTCATAAAAGCTGACTACCTGCTGACTACCTGCTGACTACCTACTGACTACCTGCTGACTACCTACTGACTACCTGCTGACTACCTACTGACTACCTGCTGACTACCTACTGACTACCTGCTGACTACCTGCTGACTACCTGCTGACTACCCACTGACTACCTGCTGACTACCTACTGACTACCTGCTGACTACCTACTGACTACCCGCTGACTACCCGCTGACTCCCTACTGACTACCTGCTGACTACCTGCTGACTACCTGCTGACTACCTGCTGACTACCTGCTGACTACCCGCTGACTACCTGCTGACTCCCTGCTGACTACCCGCTGACTCCCTACTGACTACCTGCTGACTACCTACTGACTACCTGCTGACTACCTACTGACTCCCTACTGACTACCTGCTGACTACCCGCTGACTACCTGCTGACTCCCTACTGACTACCTGCTGACTACCTGCTGACTACCTGCTGACTACCCGCTGACTACCTGCTGACTCCCTACTGACTACCTGCTGACTACCCGCTGACTCCCTACTGACTACCTGCTGACTACCTACTGACTACCCGCTGACTACCTGCTGACCCCCTACTGACTACCCGCTGACTCCCTACTGACTACCTGCTGACTACCTACTGACTACCTGCTGACTACCTACTGACTCCCTACTGACTACCTGCTGACTACCCGCTGACTACCTGCTGACTCCCTACTGACTACCTGCTGACTACCTGCTGACTACCTGCTGACTACCCGCTGACTACCTGCTGACTCCCTACTGACTACCTGCTGACTACCCGCTGACTCCCTACTGACTACCTGCTGACTACCTATTGACTACCTGCTGACTACCTACTGACTCCCTACTGACTACCTGCTGACTACCCGCTGACTACCTGCTGACTACCCGCTGACTACCCGCTGACTCCCTACTGACTACCTGCTGACTACCTACTGACTACCTGCTGACTCCCTACTGACTACCTGCTGACTACCCGCTGACTACCTGCTGACTCCCTGCTGACTACCTGCTGACTACCTGCTGACTACCTGCTGACTACCTGCTGACTACCTACTGACTACCTGCTGACTACCTGCTGACTACCCGCTGACTACCCGCTGACTACCTGCTGACTACCCGCTGACTACCCGCTGACTACCTGCTGACTACCTGCTGACTGAGAAGAATGAAAAGAGAGCACTCTTTCTTTAACCTATATTTGTCTTTATATAAGACAATGCTGTGAAATAGGAAGAAGTAATTTAATCTGTTTTTAGATTTTAGATTGACATTGCTAGCCTTTACAAAAATGAATTTGTTGCGGCAAACTACCCGCAGGTTTGTGACAAATTCTCTGTAAACTAAATAGTGTACCACAAAATATTTGCCAGAAGTTTGCAAATGTTGTTACTGGTGTTGGATCTGCTGCCAACCTTTGGCAACAATAATTTGTATTGCCACTCGTGGCAAACTGTTCACCAGAGGGTTTTTTTTCTCTCAAGATTTGATTCTGTGGAAAACCTGTGGAAACAAGTTCCAAGACCAGTAACCAATCGGGGGGATTAGAAACTTTACAAAATGGAAACCATTTCCTCATGCCACCAGTGTGTGAAGTTAATCAGAATAATTGCAAGTAACTGACGAGTATTGCATATTTTATTTAGACAGATTAATTAATTGAATATGTCCGTAAACACACCAGCCAGCTGGTCTGATTAAGGGTGTTTTGGCTGATGAAAACAGTAAGTAACAAGTGAATTTGATGATCATTCAGGGTAAAAATAGGTTGTCCTATCACAATTAGCTAGCTGGCTAACGTTAGCTAGCATTTCCTGTGCCAGTATCTCTGGCTGTGCTAACCTTAGCCTCGTGACCATGCTCGCAACGCTAGCGTACTGAAGTGTTGTCGCGGAATCTAACTAAATGTATGGCTTTTATCGACGTTTGGCTAGCTAGTTAACTATGTCAGCGGTTGAGACCTCTCATTGGTTGGATTTGAAAATCCAACCATTGTAATAGAAGGGGGCGGGGCTCAGGGGCTGTGTGTCACACATAGTTTGCTTTGTATGTTTCTATGTTTTGTTTGGTCAGGGTGTGATCTGAGTGGGCATTCTATGTTGTGTGTCTAGTTAGTCTATTTCTATGTCTGGCCTGATATGGTTCTCAATCAGAGGCAGGTGTTAGTCATTGTCTCTGATTGGAACCATATTTAGGTAGCCTGTTTTGTGTTGGGTTTTGTGGGTGGTTGTCTCCTGTGTCAGTGTTTGTACCACACGGGACTGTTTCGGGTTTTCATGTTTCTTGTTTTTGTAGTTTATTCATGTATCGTTTCATTATTAAAGAACCATGAATTATAACCACGCTGCATTTTGGTCCGCCTCTCCTTCAACGGAAGAATCCCATTACACTATGTGTATTTAAAAACATATATATTTTATTATTTAACCTTTATTTAATTATGCATGTCGGTTAAGAACAAATTCTTATTTACAGTGACGGCCTACACCGGCCAAACCCGGACGACGCTGGGCCAATTGTGCGCCGCCCTGTGGGACTCCCGATCACGGCCGGTTGTGATACAGCCTGGATTTGAACCAGGGTGTCTGTAGTGACGCCTCTAGCAATGAGATGCAGAGCCTTAGACCGCTGCACCACTCAGGAGCCCAATCGAGAGAGACACAGAGGAGAGCCAACCAGTAAAAGCACAGCCCTCTTCTATCTCAAGGCCGTCAGACTGTTAAACAGCCACCGCTAACATTGAGTGGCTGCTGCCAACACACTGACACTGACTCAACTCCAGCCACTTTAATAATGGGAATTGATGGAAATTGGTGTAAATATGTATCACTAGCCACTTTAAACAATGCCACTTAATATAATGTTTACATACCCTACATTACTCATCTCATATGTATATACTGTACTCGATATCATCTACTGCATCTTTATGTAATATATGTATCACTAGCCACTTTAACTATGCCACTTTGTTTACATACCCATCTCATATGTATATACTGTACTCTATACCATCTACTGCATCTTGCCTATGCCATTCTGTACCATCACTCATTCATATATCTCTATGTACATATTCTTTATCCCCTTACACTTGTGTGTATAAGACAGTAGTTTTGGAATTGTTAGATAGATTACTTGTTGGTTATTACTGCATTGTCGGAACTAGAAGCACAAGCATTTCGCTACACTCGCATCTGCTAACCATGTGTATATGACAAATAAAATTTGATTTGATTTACTGATGCATTGAGCCGACAACATCAAAGAGCCATTCCTGACTCTGAAATCAGGAGGACAACAAGAGTTAAGTGTTAGCTAGATTGGCTGCTCCATACTTTCCACAAGTCCTCATATTCAAAAATCAAATTATTTCTCTAACAGGTTGGGACCAACATGGTCCTGCAACAGGCGGAGGTGTCCAGACCTTGCCCATTTGTGTTGGCTCTTGGAGACTGCTCACAGGTGTTTACAGTCATTAGTGGAGCAAGGTACACTGGATCATGGTACACTGCTTGGTGCACTGAATGTGCTTGGTGCACTGAATGTGCTTGGTGCACTGAATGTGCTTGGTGCACTGAATGTGCTTGGTGCACTGAATGTGCTTGGTGCACTGAATGTGCTTGGTGCACTGAATGTGTGCTTCAAATTATATGATGTGTTTTATATCAACTTCCCCACTGTGCCCCGGCACGGAACATTCCCTACAGACCCCGGTGTATCAGCTGCCAGGTACGGAATCGCCCGCAGTAAGACTGTTGAGGGAAAGAATATCTTTCCCCACTGAACAATAGTGGATAAGTATCTGCTCTTGTGCTGTATGTGAGAATGGCAGGAGGAAGAGCAGGCCTCCGGCTGACGTGTTCCTGTGAATGAATAGATCAATGGATGGATGAGTCATGAGTATCTCATTCCAATGCTAATATAAAATCACATTTTATTCGCCGAATAGAACAGGTGAAAATGCTGACTTTACAAACCCTTAACCAACAATTCAGTTTTATGAAAATAGAGTTGAGAAAATATTTACTAAATAAAATAAAGTAATTTTTTTTGTTTGTTAAAATAACAATAACGAGGCTATATACAGGGGGTACCGGTACCGAGTCAATGTGCAGGGTACAGGTTAGTCAAGATAATTTGTACATGTAGGTGGGGGTAAAGTGACTATAGATAATAAACAGCGAGTAGAATTAAGCAGTTAAACCAGGCCCGTGTTATTGAACATTAAGTAACTTGCAGCTAAACCAGGCCAGTGTTATTGAACATTAGGTAACTTGCAGCTAAACCAGGCCCGTGTTATTGAACATTAAGTAACTTGCAGCTAAACCAGGCCCGTGCTATTGAACATTAAGTAACTTGCAGCTAAACCAGGCCCGTGTTATTGAACATTAAGTAACTTGCAGCTAAACCAGGCCCGTGTTATTGAACATTAAGTAACTTGCAGCTAAACCAGGCCCGTGTTATTGAACATTAAGTAACTTGCAGCTAAACCAGGCCCGTGTTATTGAACATTAAGTAACTTGCAGCTAAACCAGGCCCGTGCTATTGAACATTAAGTAACTTGCAGCTAAACCAGGCCCGTGTTATTGAACATTAAGTAACTTGCAGCTAAACCAGGCCCGTGCTATTGAACATTAAGTAACTTGCAGCTAAACCAGGCCCGTGTTATTGAACATTAAGTAACTTGCAGCTAAACCAGGCCCGTGCTATTGAACATTAAGTAACTTGCAGCTAAACCAGGCCCGTGCTATTGAACATTAAGTAACTTGCAGCTAAACCAGGCCCGTGCTATTGAACATTAAGTAAAGTAACTTGCAGCTAAACCAGGCCCGTGTTATTGAACATTAAGTAACTTGCAGCTAAACCAGACCCGTGTTATTGAACATTAAGTAACTTGCAGCTAAACCAGGCCCGTGTTATTGAACATTAAGTAACTTGCAGCTAAACCAGGCCCGTGTTATTGAACATTAAGTAACTTGCAGCTAAACCAGGCCCGTGCTATTGAACATTAAGTAACTTGCAGCTAAACCAGGCCCGTGTTATTGAACATTAAGTAACTTGCAGCTAAACCAGGCCCGTGTTATTGAACATTAAGTAACTTGCAGCTAAACCAGGCCCGTGTTATTGAACATTAAGTAACTTGCAGCTAAACCAGACCCGTGTTATTGAACATTAAGTAACTTCCAGCTAAACCAGGCCCGTGTTATTGAACATTAAGTAACTTGCAGCTAAACCAGACCCGTGTTATTGAACATTAAGTAACTTGCAGCTAAACCAGGCCTGTGCTATTGAACGTGTTCATCCTGCCACCCCCGACTCCTCCCGTCTTCCTGTTATTCTGCTTTTGAACTCTAGGGGTTCTGCCATGTTCCCGAGACGACGACCAGCTTGAGAGAAAAATTCAAGCCCCTCTTTTGAGAATGGCTGCCTGTCGAGGACAAGTGACAGTAAAAACTAGCTTCAGCACCTTGTGTGTCTTGATTCGGCCTCTTCCCACTCTCCTCATCCTCTAACTCTTTTGCTCCCCTCCCTCCAGACGATATTCTGCATCTAATGACGTCTGATTGCCCAACAACCTGCCGACTCATCCCTCCCTTCTCCATCTCTGGAGGCCTCCTTCTATTTCTCACCTCCCTCATCAACCCCTCTGACATCATTCCTTACAGACAGGTATCCTTTCTTTTCTGTCTCCCATTAACATTGGTGTATTTTTACATACCTGATCTACCTGTAACATGTGTGTTTTCTTGTTTACATCGCTGTCTCCTACTCTTCTACCTTTTAACTCCTGTTCTCCAGGACCTAGGGGTTCTGCCTAACACCCAGACCCAGATCCACCTGATGTCCTCCATTTCCTGTTCTCCAGGACCTAGGGGTTCTGCCCAACACCCAGATCCACCTGATGTCCTCCATTTCCTGTTCTCCAGGACCTAGGGGTTCTGCCCAACACCCAGAACCACCTGATGTCCTCCATTACCTGTTCTCCAGGACCTAGGGGTTCTGCCCAACACCCAGAACCACCTGATGTCCTCCATTACCTGTTCTCCAGGACCTAGTGGTGCTGCCCAACACCCAGATCCACCTGATGTCCTCCATTACCTGTTCTCCAGGACCTAGGGGTTCTGCCCAACACCCAGACCCACCTGATGTCCTCCATTACCTGTTCTCCAGGACCTAGGGGTTCTGCCCAACACCCAGACCCACCTGATGTCCTCCATTTCCTGTTCTCCAGGACCTAGGGGTTCTGCCCAACACCCAGACCCACCTGATGTCCTCCATTACCTGTTCTCCAGGACCTAGGGGTTCTGCCCAACACCCAGAACCACCTGATGTCCTCCATTACCTGTTCTCCAGGACCTAGTGGTGCTGCCCAACATCCAGACCTGGATCCACCTGATGTCCTCCATTATAAACCACAATACAACTTTTCATTTACATCATCTACAGCTACTGTTATTGTCATGTTGTCATTATCTGATAAGAAACTTTTCTTGCTCCGTCATACTAGGCACATAATATGTGAGATAAACAGATGAACTAAAAACACGAGCACTGCCAACACTCAGAACAAAGAGAGCAGCAGTGCCTGGACTTCGCCGTCTCCCTCTTCAAGTCCCCCTTCTGAGACTGGCTGCCTGTTGAGAACAAGTGACAGGCAGAACCTCCCACCCACCCAGCAACCACCTCTCCTCTCTATTCTACACCCCAGAATGCACTATGTCAGTCTGTGATTGCCATGTGAGTGTACAAAAAATGTGTGAAAATAAATTTATGACACACCTGTACCACAAAAATCTTCAATATTGCCAGTTTGTTATTCACAGCTGTTTCACAAGGAGCTCATTATTGTTAATTGTTTCGTATCCCTTGATGGTATTTGTTAGTTCAACATTGTTCATTATCGTATCCTAGGACCTACAATAGGTACATATATATATATATATATATATATATATATATATATATATATATATATATATTCAACCACAAGGGGTGCTAACGAGCTATTGGAGATAGATAAAAAAAATACAAATAAATCATAACATTATTTCATTGTAGACAAGACATGTATTTTTATTTTTTATTTAACTAGGCAAGTCAGATGCACAAAATAAAAACATGACAGCCTGACTAGCATATCTTGTATATCAAATGTATATCAAATGGATTTGCAGATGAGTGTAAATTAGCCGACTTTCTGATCAGTAAGGTAAGTATCTAATTAAGTTAATTTGATCTCTATAGTAAGTACCTTTTAATCTAATTTAATTAATTCGATCTCTATAGTAAGTAACTTTAACGTGTCAGATTACACTCCTTTTGCTATTTCCAAAACGTAGCAACGTTTAACACATGGATTTCATGTTGTTGAAATGTTATTAAAGGTGCAATATGCAGAAATTGCTCTGTCATTTCCTGGTTGCTAAAATTTCTAATCATTTTTGTTTATGTGACAAAAACAAGTAATTCATAGTGTAGAGAATTATTGTACAATCTAAACGGATGTAAAATATATTTTCAATAACCGTAAATGTTGTATTTACAGCTGTTTGAAGCAAAACCAAAAGGAAAAGACTTAAAAAAAGACCCTTAGACTTGCTATCAGCGAGAATGACAGATCTATAATTCACATTTCTATGTGAATTCAGTCGGGTCGCCCAAAAAGTTACTTATTGCGAGGTACCGAAAAGTACTGTAGTTTGAAGTAATGTTTTAATCTTCTTCGTTAAACAAATCTCAATAAAACAGAGAAATTGTAGTGGAAATCATCTTGGTTTACATAGCGGGGTTGAAAATAAAGTCATTTTGGCTGTAATGATCTCCGAAATTTGACCCATTAGGTCATCACACCGTTGATATAGTGTTGTGATGCAGGGGGACATATTGATGGGCTTTCTCTATTTTAAAGGGCGTTCCATTTCTTCTTCTACTACTTCTATGAGTAGGTAAACAAACGGAAATGGTGCATACTGCCCCCTGGAGGGTGATGTCTGAACAGGTTTAAAGACAAGGTCGGTGATTTACTACCCGCTGGAGGGTGTAATCTGAACAGGTATAAAGACAAGGTTGATGTTTTACTGCCCCCTGGAGTTATGGAATGTTTGAAGAGGAGTTTAACTCATTGGCTGACCCTTTCTGCTGACCTGGATGAAATGTTGTGATTCCTCATTAACTCATTAACTCCCACCCAGTTGACTACTAGTCAAAGCCCTCAATGGAGTTGCATCCAGAGCTGGCTTTCTAACAGTTTGCAGCAGCACAAACTGCTCAAACAACACTGAAATGAGACAATGTGAAGAGTGTGCTTGTGTGCTTGTGTGTGTGTGTGTGTGTGTGTGTGTGTGTGTGTGTGTGTGTGTGTGTGTGTGTGTGTGTGTGTGTGTGTGTGTGTGTGTGTGTGTGTGTGTGTGTGTGTGTGTAGTGGTGTGAAGGGTGTGTGTGTGTGTGTGTGTGTGTGTGTGTGTGTGTGTGTGTGTGTGTGTGTGTGTGTGTGTGTGTGTGTGTGTGTGTGTGTGTGTGTGTGTGTGTGTGTGTAGTGGTGTGAAGGGTGTGTGTGTTTGTGTGTGTGTGTATAGCAGTGCATGACGCAGGACCGGGATGGTTTCAAACACTCACTCTGTGCATCCTTAAAGTCATCATGGTCGCCAGGGAGACGGTGCAGGTAGTCTTTCAGAAGCAGCTCGTAGCGAGGGATCCTCTGAACCGGCTCCAACATGTGGTGCTGTAGGGTCAGGTTACCACAGCGCTCCTCTCTCTGAGGACACACACACAGAGGAACACAGGTTACCACAGCGCTCCTCTCTCTGAGGACACACACACAGAGGAACACAGGTTAGCACAGCGCTCCTCTCTCTGAGGACACACACACAGAGGAACACAGGTTACCACAGCGCTCCTCTCTCTGAGGACACACACACAGAGGAACACAGGTTACCACAGAGCTCCTCTCTCTGAGGACACACACACAGAGGAACACAGGTTAGCACAGCGCTCCTCTCTCTGAGGACACACACACAGAGGAACACAGGTTACCACAGAGCTCCTCTCTCTGAGGACACACACACAGAGGAACACAGGTTAGCACAGCGCTCCTCTCTCTGAGGACACACACACAGAGGAACACAGGTTACCACAGAGCTCCTCTCTCTGAGGACACACACACAGAGGAACACAGGTTACCACAGCGCTCCTCTCTCTGAGGACACACACACAGAGGAACACACACACACAGAGACACACACAAACACACACACAGAGACACACACACAGAGACACACACAACACAGGAAGCTGTTGAGCGTGAAAAACCCAGCAGCGTTGCAGTTCTTAACACAAACCGATGCGTCTGGCACCTACTACCATACCCTACTACCACCTACTACCACCTACTACCATACCCTACTACCACCTACTACCATACCATACTACCACCTACTACCATACCCTACTACCACCTACTACCATACCATACTACCACCTACTACCATACCCTACTACCACCTACTACCATACCATACTACCACCTACTACCATACCCTACTACCACCTACTACCATACCATACTACCACCTACTACCATACCCTACTACCACCTACTACCATACTACTACCTACTACCATACCCTACTACCACCTACTACCATACCATACTACCACCTACTACCATACCATACTACCACCTACTACCATACCCTACTACCACCTACTACCATACCCTACTACCACCTACAACCATACCCTACTACCACCTACTACCATACCCTACTACCACCTACTACCATACCCTACTACCACCTACTACCATACCATACTACCACCTACTACCATACTACCACCTACTACCATACCATACTACCACCTACTACCATACCATACTACCACCTACTACCATATCATACTACCACCTACTACCATACCATACTACCACCTACTACCATACCCTACTACCACCTACTACCATACCCTACTACCACCTACTACCATACCCTACTACCACCTACTACCATACTATACTACCACCTACTGCCATACCCTGTTCAAAGGCATTTTAATATTTTGTCTTGCCCATTCACCCTCAATGTCTCAATTGTCTCAAGGCACAACAAAACATCTTTCTTTAACCTGTGTACTCCAAGCCATGAAGTTGAAAGGAATTGTCTGTCGAGCTCCGAGACAGGATTGTGTTGAGGCACAGATCTGGGGAAAGGGTACCAAAACATTTTGTCAGCATTGAAGGTCCCCCGAGAACACAGTGGCCTCCATCATTCATAATTGGAAAAGTTTGTAACCACCAAGACTCATCCTAGATCTTGCCAAAATGAGAAATTGGGGGAGAAGGGCCTTGGTCAAGAAGGTGACCAAGAACCCAATGGTCACTCTGACAGAGCTCCAGAGCTCCAGAGTTCCTCCGTGGAGATGGGAGAAACATCCAGAAGGACAACCATCTCTGCAGCACTCCACCAATCAGACCTTTATGGTAATGGCCAGACGGAAGACACTCCTCAGTAAAAGGCACATGACAGCTCGCTTGCCAATAGGCATGAGAAACAAGATTTTCTGGACTGATGAAACCAAGATTGAACTCTTTGGCCTGAATGCCAAGAGTTAAGTCTGGTGGAAACAAGACACCATCCTTACAGTGAAGCATGGTGGTGGCAGCACCATGCTGTGGGGATATTTTTCAAGTCAGGGACAGGGAGACTAGTCAGGATCAAGGGAAAGATCAACAGAGCAAAGTACAAAGAGATCACTGATGAAAACCTGCTCCAGAGCGCTCAGGACCCCAGAGTAGGACGAAGGTTCACCTTCCAACAGGACAACGACCCTAAGCACACAATCAAGACAACGCAGGAATGGTATCAGGACAAGTCTCTGAATGTCCTTTAGTGTCCCAGCCAGAGCCCGGACTTAAACCCGATCGAACATCTCTGGAGAGACCTGAAAATAGCTGTGCAGGGACGCTCCCCATCCAACCTGACAGAGCTTGATAGGATCTGCAGAGAAGAATGTGAGAAACTCCCCAAATACAGTTGTCTCAAGCTTGTAGCATCATATCCAAGAAGACTCGAGGCTGTAATCGCTGCCAAAGGTCCAACAAAGTACTGAAAAAAGGGTCAGAATACTTATGTAAACGTTATATTTCAGTTATTATTATTTATTTCCTTGGAACACACACTCAAAACAGTTCTGGGACACGAAAGTCCATAGAGAATAAGAGCACCTCCTCCCAGCTGCCCACTGCACTGAGGCTAGAAAACACTGTCACCACCGATAAATCCACTATAATTGAGAATTTCAAAAAGCATTTTTCTACGGCTGGCCATGCTTTCCACCTGGCTACCCCAACCCCAGTCAACAGCACTGCACCCCCCACAGCAACTCGCCCAAGCCTTCCCCATTTCTCCTTCTCCCAAATCTGTTCAGCTGATGTTCTGAAAGAGTTGCAAATTCTGGACCCCTACAAATCAGCCGGGCTCGACAATCTGGACCCTTTCTTTCTAAAGTTATCTGCCGAAATTGTTGCCACCCCTATTACTAGCCTGTTCAACCTCTCTTCCGTGTCGTCTGAGATTCCCAAAGATTGGAAAGCAGCTGTGGTCATCCCCCTCTTCAAAGGGGGGTAACTCTTGACCCAAACTGCTACAGACATATATCTATCCTACCCTGCCTTTCTAAGGTCTTCGAAAGCCATGTCAACAAACAGATTACCGACCATTTCGAATCCCACCGTGCCTTCTCCGTTATACAATCTGGTTTCAGAGCTGTTCATGGGTGCACCCCAGCCACGTTCAAGGTCCTAAACGATATCTTAACCGCCATCGATAAGAAACAATACTGTGCAGCCGTATTCATTGAACTGGCCAAGGCTTTCGACTCTGTCAATCACCACAACCTCATCGGCAGACTCAATAGCCTTGGTTTCTCAAATGATTGCCTCGCCTGGTTCACCAACTACTTCTCTAATAGAGTTCAGTGTTTCAAATCGGAGGGCCTGTTGTCCGGACCCCTGGCAATCTCTATTGGGGTGCCACAGGGTTAAATTCTTGGACCGACTCTCTTCTCTGTACACATCAATGATGTCGCTCTTGCTGCTGGTGAGTCTCTGATCCACCTCTACGCAGACGACACCATTCTGTATACTTCTGGCCCTTCTTTGGACACTGTGTTAACAACCCACCAGACGAGCTTCAGTGCCATACAACTCTCCTTCCGTGGCCTCCAACTGCTCTTAAATACAAGTAAAACTAAATGCTCTTCAACCGATCGCTGCCCGCACCTGCCCGCCTGTCCAACATCACTACTCTGGACGGTTCTGACTTGTGGACAACTACAAATACCTAGGTGTCTGGTTCGACTGTAAACTCTCCTTCCAGACTCACATCAAACATCTCCAATCCAACGTCAAATCTAGAATTGGCTTCCTATTTTGCAACAAAGCATCCTTCACTCAATGCTTCCAAACATACCCTCGTAAAACTGACCATCCTACCGATCCTCGACTTCGGAGATGTCATTTACAAAATAGCCTCCAACACTCTACTCAATTAATTGGATGCAGTCTATCACAGTGCCATCCGTTTTGTCACCAAAGCCTCATATACTACCCACCACTGCGACCTGTACGCTCTCGTTGGCTGGCCCTCGCTTCATACTCATCGCCAAACCCACTGGCTCCATGTCATCTACAAAACCCTGCTAGGTAAAGTCCCCCCTTATCTCAGTTCACTGGTCACCATAGCAGCACCCAACTGTAGCACTCGATCCAGCAGGTATATCTCTCTGGTCACCCCCAAAACCAAATCTTCATTTGGCCGCCTCTCCTTCCAGTTCTCTGCTGCCAATGACTGGAACGAACTACACAAATCTCTGAAACTGGAAACACTTATCTCCCTCACTAGCTTTAAGCACCAGCTGTCAGAGCAGCTCACAGATTACTGCACCTGTACATAGCCCATCTATAATTTAGCCCAAACAACTACCTCTTCCCCTGCTGTATTTATTTATGTTGCTCCTTTGCACCCCATTATTACTATCTCTACTTTTGCACATTCTTCCACTGCAAAAACTACCATTCTACCACTACCATTTTTACTTGCTATATTGTATTTACTTTGCCACCATGGCCTTTTTTACCTTTACCTCCCTTATCTCACCTCATTTGCTCACATTGTATTTAGACTTATTTTTCTACTGTATTATTGACTATACATTTGTTTTACTCCATGTGCTGTTGTGTGTCGAACTGCTTTGCTTTATCTTGGCCAGGTCGCAATTGTAAATGAGAACTTGTTCTCAATTTGCATACCTGGATAAATGAAGGTGAAAAAAAAGAGTCCTTTCTTGAAAAACAAATAAAACCTGTTTTTGCTTTGACATTATGGGGTATTTTGTGTAGATCGATAACGAAAAAAATACAATTTAATATATTTTAGAATAAGGCTGTAATGTAACAAAATGTGGAAAAAGTCAAGGGGTTTGAATACTTTCACATTGTAGGTTTTGACAATACATCCCCAGGAGTCACACACTACAGAGGCGTCACCACAGACTATATACCAGCTACAGAGGAGTCACCATAGACTACATATAAGTTACAGAGGAGTCACCATAGACTACATATAAGTTACAGAGGAATCACCACAGACTATATACCAGCTACAGAGGAGTCACCATAGACTATATACCAGCTACAGAGGAGTCACCATAGACGATATACCAGCTACAGAGGAGTCATCATAGACTATATACCAGCTACAGAGGAGTCACCATAGACGATATACCAGCTACAGAGGAGTCACCATAGACTATATACCAGCTACAGAGGAGTCACCATAGACTATATACCAGCTACAGAGGAGTCACCATAGACTATATATCAGCTACAGGGGAGTCACCATAGATGATATACCAGCTACAGAGGAGTCACCATAGACTATATACCAGCTACAGAGGAGTCACATTAGACTATATACCAGCTACAGAGGAGTCACCATAGACGATATACCAGCTACAGAGGAGTCACCATAGACTATATATCAGCTACAGAGGAGTCACCATAGTCAATATATCATCTTATATATCTATGGGATCCACAAGCTCCGACAGACAGCAGGGTATAGTACAAGGCTGCTGGTGGTTCTAATCAGATTGATCAGGTCTGTAACCATGTTACTATTCAGTAAGAGTAAGCTATGAACAGAGTGTTTGAAGTAGGGGAGATCCTCTGTCTGCTAGGTCATTAGTATTCTACTGGCTGCTCTTTTTACAACAACATGGCTGGCTCCCAGCCCCAACACCTAGTTACCATCATATTAACCTGACTGGCTCCCACCACCTAGTTACCAGTCATATTAACATGACTGTCTCCCACCACCTAGTTACCAGTCATATTAACCTGACTGTCTCCTAGTTACCAGTCATATTAACCTGACTGTCTCCTAGTTACCAGCCATATTAACCTGACTGTCTCCCACCACCTAGTTACCAGTCATCATATTAACCTGACTGTCTCCCACCACCTAGTTACCATCATATTAACCTGACTGTCTCCCACCACCTAGTTACCAGTCATCATATTAACCTGACTGTCTCCCACCACCTAGTTACCAGTCATCATATTAACCTGACTGTCTCCCACCACCTAGTTACCAGTCATATTAACCTGACTGTCTCCCACCACCTAGTTACCAGTCATATTAACCTGACTGTCTCCCACCACCTAGTTACCAGTCATATTAACCTGACTGTCTCCCACCACCTAGTTACCAGTCATATTAACCTGACTGTCTCCCACCACCTAGTTACCATCATATTAACCTGACTGTCTCCCACCACCTAGTTACCAGTCATCATATTAACCTGACTGTCTCCCAACACCTAGTTACCAGTCATCATATTAACCTGACTGTCTCCAACCACCTAGTTACCAGTCATCATATTAACCTGACTGTCTCCCACCACCTAGTTACCAGTCATCATATTAACCTGACTGTCTCCAACCACCTAGTTACCAGTCATCATATTAACCTGACTGTCTCCCACCACCTAGTTACCAGTCATATTAACCTGACTGTCTCCCACCACCTAGTTACCAGTCATATTAACCTGACTGTCTCCCACCACCTAGTTACCAGTCATCATATTAACCTGACTGTCTCCCACCACCTAGTTACCAGTCATATTAACCTGACTGTCTCCCACCACCTAGTTACCAGTCATCATATTAACCTGACTGTCTCCCACCACCTAGTTACCAGTCATATTAACCTGACTGTCTCCCACCACCTAGTTACCAGTCATCATATTAACCTGACTGTCTCCCACCACCTAGTTACCAGTCATCATATTAACCTGACTGTCTCCAACCACCTAGTTACCAGTCATATTAACCTGACTGTCTCCCACCACCTAGTTACCAGTCATCATATTAACCTGACTGTCTCCCACCACCTAGTTACCAGTCATATTAACCTGACTGTCTCCCACCACCTAGTTACCAGTCATCATATTAACCTGACTGTCTCCCACCACCTAGTTACCAGTCATATTAACCTGACTGTCTCCCACCACCTAGTTACCAGTCATCATATTAACCTGACTGTCTCCCACCACCTAGTTACCAGTCATATTAACCTGACTGTCTCCAACCACCTAGTTACCAGTCATCATATTAACCTGACTGTCTCCCACCACCTAGTTACCAGTCATATTAACCTGACTGTCTCCCACCACCTAGTTACCAGTCATCATATTAACCTGACTGGCTCCCACCACCTAGTTACCAGTCATATTAACCTGACTGTCTCCCACCACCTAGTTACCAGTCATCATATTAACCTGACTGTCTCCCACCACCTAGTTACCAGTCATATTAACCTGACTGTCTCCCACCACCTAGTTACCAGTCATATTAACCTGACTGGCTCCCACCACCTAGTTACCAGTCATATTAACCTGACTGTCTCCCACCACCTAGTTACCATCATATTAACCTGACTGTCTCCAACCACCTAGTTACCATCATATTAACCTCACTGTCTCCCACCACCTAGTTACCAGTCATCATATTAACCTGACTGTCTCCCACCACCTAGTTACCAGTCATATTAACCTGACTGTCTCCAACCACCTAGTTACCATCATATTAACCTGACTGGCTCCCACCACCTAGTTACCATCATATTAACCTGACTGTCTCCCACCACCTAGTTACCAGTCATATTAACCTGACTGTCTCCCACCACCTAGTTACCAGTCATATTAACCTGACTGTCTCCCAGTCCCACCACCTAGTTACCAGTCATCATATTAACCTGACTGTCTCCCACCACCTAGTTACCAGTCATATTAACCTGACTGTCTCCAACCACCTAGTTACCAGTCATCATATTAACCTGACTGTCTCCCACCACCTAGTTACCAGTCATATTAACCTGACTGTCTCCAACCACCTAGTTACCATCATATTAACCTGACTGACTCCCACCACCTAGTTACCAGTCATATTAACCTGACTGTCTCCCACCACCTAGTTACCAGTCATATTAACCTGACTGTCTCCCACCACCTAGTTACCAGTCATCATATTAACCTGACACTCTCCCAGTCCCACCACCTAGTTACCATCATATTAACCTGACTGTCTCCCACCACCTAGTTACCAGTCATATTAACCTGACTGACTCCCACCACCTAGTTACCAGTCATATTAACCTGACTGTCTCCCACCACCTAGTTACCAGTCATATTAACCTGACTGTCTCCCACCACCTAGTTACCAGTCATCATATTAACCTGACTGTCTCCCACCACCTAGTTACCAGTCATATTAACCTGACTGTCTCCCAGTCCCACCACCTAGTTACCAGTCATCATATTAACCTGACTGTCTCCCAGTCCCACCACCTAGTTACCAGTCATATTAACCTGACTGTCTCCCAGTCCCACCACCTAGCTACCAGTCATATTAACCTGACTGTCTCCCAGTCCCACCACCTAGTTACCAGTCATCATATTAACCTGACTGTCTCCCACCACCTAGTTACCAGTCATATTAACCTGACTGTCTCCCACCACCTAGTTACCAGTCATCATATTAACCTGACTGTCTCCTAGTTACCAGCCATATTAACCTGACTGTCTCCCACCACCTAGTTACCAGTCATCATATTAACCTGACTGTCTCCCACCACCTAGTTACCAGTCATCATATTAACCTGACTGTCTCCAACCACCTAGTTACCAGTCATATTAACCTGACTGTCTCCCACCACCTAGTTACCAGTCATCATATTAACCTGACTGTCTCCCACCACCTAGTTACCAGTCATATTAACCTGACTGTCTCCCACCACCTAGTTACCAGTCATCATATTAACCTGACTGTCTCCCACCACCTAGTTACCAGTCATATTAACCTGACTGTCTCCCACCACCTAGTTACCAGTCATCATATTAACCTGACTGTCTCCCACCACCTAGTTACCAGTCATATTAACCTGACTGTCTCCAACCACCTAGTTACCAGTCATCATATTAACCTGACTGTCTCCCACCACCTAGTTACCAGTCATATTAACCTGACTGTCTCCCACCACCTAGTTACCAGTCATCATATTAACCTGACTGGCTCCCACCACCTAGTTACCAGTCATATTAACCTGACTGTCTCCCACCACCTAGTTACCAGTCATCATATTAACCTGACTGTCTCCCACCACCTAGTTACCAGTCATATTAACCTGACTGTCTCCCACCACCTAGTTACCAGTCATATTAACCTGACTGGCTCCCACCACCTAGTTACCAGTCATATTAACCTGACTGTCTCCCACCACCTAGTTACCATCATATTAACCTGACTGTCTCCAACCACCTAGTTACCATCATATTAACCTCACTGTCTCCCACCACCTAGTTACCAGTCATCATATTAACCTGACTGTCTCCCACCACCTAGTTACCAGTCATATTAACCTGACTGTCTCCAACCACCTAGTTACCATCATATTAACCTGACTGGCTCCCACCACCTAGTTACCATCATATTAACCTGACTGTCTCCCACCACCTAGTTACCAGTCATATTAACCTGACTGTCTCCCACCACCTAGTTACCAGTCATATTAACCTGACTGTCTCCCAGTCCCACCACCTAGTTACCAGTCATCATATTAACCTGACTGTCTCCCACCACCTAGTTACCAGTCATATTAACCTGACTGTCTCCAACCACCTAGTTACCAGTCATCATATTAACCTGACTGTCTCCCACCACCTAGTTACCAGTCATATTAACCTGACTGTCTCCAACCACCTAGTTACCATCATATTAACCTGACTGACTCCCACCACCTAGTTACCAGTCATATTAACCTGACTGTCTCCCACCACCTAGTTACCAGTCATATTAACCTGACTGTCTCCCACCACCTAGTTACCAGTCATCATATTAACCTGACACTCTCCCAGTCCCACCACCTAGTTACCATCATATTAACCTGACTGTCTCCCACCACCTAGTTACCAGTCATATTAACCTGACTGACTCCCACCACCTAGTTACCAGTCATATTAACCTGACTGTCTCCCACCACCTAGTTACCAGTCATATTAACCTGACTGTCTCCCACCACCTAGTTACCAGTCATCATATTAACCTGACTGTCTCCCACCACCTAGTTACCAGTCATATTAACCTGACTGTCTCCCAGTCCCACCACCTAGTTACCAGTCATCATATTAACCTGACTGTCTCCCAGTCCCACCACCTAGTTACCAGTCATATTAACCTGACTGTCTCCCAGTCCCACCACCTAGCTACCAGTCATATTAACCTGACTGTCTCCCAGTCCCACCACCTAGTTACCAGTCATCATATTAACCTGACTGTCTCCCACCACCTAGTTACCAGTCATATTAACCTGACTGTCTCCCACCACCTAGTTACCAGTCATCAAATTAACCTGACTGTCTCCCAGTCCCACCACCTAGTTACCAGTCATATTAACCTGACTGTCTCCCACCACCTAGTTACCAGTCATACTAACCTGACTGTCTCCAACCACCTAGTTACCAGTCATATTAACCTGACTGTCTCCCACCACCTAGTTACCAGTCATATTAACCTGACTGTCTCCAACCACCTAGTTACCAGTCATATTAACCTGACTGTCTCCCACCACCTAGTTACCAGTCATCATATTAACCTGACTGTCTCCCACCACCTAGTTACCAGTCATACTAACCTGACTGTCTCCAACCACCTAGTTACCAGTCATATTAACCTGACTGTCTCCCACCACCTAGTTACCAGTCATCATATTAACCTGACTGTCTCCCACCACCTAGTTACCAGTCATACTAACCTGACTGTCTCCCACCACCTAGTTACCAGTCATATTAACCTGACTGTCTCCCACCACCTAGTTACCAGTCATCATATTAACCTGACTGTCTCCCACCACCTAGTTACCAGTCATACTAACCTGACTGTCTCCCACCACCTAGTTACCAGTCATATTAACCTGACTGTCTCCCACCACCTAGTTACCAGTCATCATATTAACCTGACTGTCTCCCACCACCTAGTTACCAGTCATATTAACCTGACTGGCTCCCACCACCTAGTTACCAGTCATCATATTAACCTGACTGTCTCCCACCACCTAGTTACCAGTCATATTAACCTGACTGTCTCCCAGTCCCACCACCTAGTTACCAGTCATATTAACCTGACTGTCTCCCACCACCTAGTTACCAGTCATATTAACCTGACTGTCTCCAACCACCTAGTTACCAGTCATCATATTAACCTGACTGTCTCCCACCACCTAGTTACCAGTCATCATATTAACCTGACTGTCTCCAACCACCTAGTTACCAGTCATATTAACCTGACTGTCTCCCACCACCTAGTTACCAGTCATATTAACCTGACTGTCTCCAACCACCTAGTTACCAGTCATCATATTAACCTGACTGTCTCCCACCACCTAGTTACCAGTCATATTAACCTGACTGTCTCCCACCACCTAGTTACCAGTCATATTAACCTGACTGTCTCCCACCACCTAGTTACCAGTCATATTAACCTGACTGTCTCCCACCACCTAGTTACCAGTCATCATATTAACCTGACTGTCTCCCACCACCTAGTTACCAGTCATCATATTAACCTGACTGTCTCCAACCACCTAGTTACCAGTCATCATATTAACCTGACTGTCTCCCACCACCTAGTTACCAGTCATATTAACCTGACTGTCTCCAACCACCTAGTTACCAGTCATATTAACCTGACTGTCTCCCACCACCTAGTTACCAGTCATCATATTAACCTGACTGTCTCCCACCACCTAGTTACCAGTCATATTAACCTGACTGTCTCCCACCACCTAGTTACCAGTCATATTAACCTGACTGTCTCCCACCACCTAGTTACCAGTCATATTAACCTGACTGTCTCCCACCACCTAGTTACCAGTCATATTAACCTGACTGTCTCCAACCACCTAGTTACCAGTCATATTAACCTGACTGTCTCCCACCACCTAGTTACCAGTCATATTAACCTGACTGTCTCCCACCACCTAGTTACCAGTCATATTAACCTGACTGTCTCCCACCACCTAGTTACCAGTCATATTAACCTGACTGTCTCCCACCACCTAGTTACCAGTCATATTAACCTGACTGTCTCCCACCACCTAGTTACCAGTCATATTAACCTGACTGTCTCCCACCACCTAGTTACCAGTCATATTAACCTGACTGTCTCCCACCACCTAGTTACCAGTCATATTAACCTGACTGTCTCCCACCACCTAGTTACCAGTCATATTAACCTGACTGTCTCCCACCACCTAGTTACCAGTCATATTAACCTGACTGTCTCACACCACCTAGTTACCAGTCATCATATTAACCTGACTGTCTCCCACCACCTAGTTACCAGTAATCATATTAACCTGACTGTCTCCCACCACCTAGTTACCAGTCATATTAACCTGACTGTCTCCCACCACCTAGTTACCAGTCATATTAACCTGACTGTCTCCCACCACCTAGTTACCAGTCATATTAACCTGACTGACTCCCACCACCTAGTTACAAGTCATCATATTAACCTGACTGTCTCCCACCACCTAGTTACCAGTCATCATATTAAACAGACTGACTCCCACCACCTAGTTACCAGTCATCATATTAACCTGACTGTCTCCCACCACCTAGTTACCAGTCATATTAACCTGACTGTCTCCCACCACCTAGTTACCAGTCATATTAACCTGACTGTCTCCAACCACCTAGTTACCAGTCATCATATTAACCTGACTGTCTCCCACCACCTAGTTACCAGTCATCATATTAACCTGACTGTCTCCAACCACCTAGTTACCAGTCATATTAACCTGACTGTCTCCCACCACCTAGTTACCAGTCATATTAACCTGACTGTCTCCCACCACCTAGTTACCAGTCATATTAACCTGACTGTCTCCCACCACCTAGTTACCAGTCATCATATTAACCTGACTGTCTCCCACCACCTAGTTACCAGTCATATTAACCTGACTGTCTCCCACCACCTAGTTACCAGTCATATTAACCTGACTGTCTCCCACCACCTAGTTACCAGTCATATTAACCTGACTGTCTCCCACCACCTAGTTACCAGTCATATTAACCTGACTGTCTCCCACCACCTAGTTACCAGTCATATTAACCTGACTGTCTCCCAGTCCCACCACCTAGTTACCAGTCATCATATTAACCTGACTGTCTCCCACATCCTAGTTACCAGTCATATTAACCTGACTGTCTCCCACCACCTAGTTACCAGTCATATTAACCTGACTGTCTCCCACCACCTAGTTACCAGTCATATTAACCTGACTGTCTCCCAGCCCCACCACCTAGTTACCAGTCATATTAACCTGACTGTCTCCCACCACCTAGTTACCAGTCATATTAACCTGACTGTCTCCCACCACCTAGTTACCAGTCATCATATTAACCTGACTGTCTCCCACCACCTAGTTACCAGTCATATTAACCTGACTGTCTCCCACCACCTAGTTACCAGTCATATTAACCTGACTGTCTCCAACCACCTAGTTACCAGTCATCATATTAACCTGACTGTCTCCCACCACCTAGTTACCAGTCATATTAACCTGACTGTCTCCCACCACCTAGTTACCAGTCATCATATTAACCTGACTGTCTCCCACCACCTAGTTACCAGTCATATTAACCTGACTGGCTCCCACCACCTAGTTACCAGTCATATTAACCTGACTGTCTCCCAGTCCCACCACCTAGTTACCAGTCATATTAACCTGACTGTCTCCCACCACCTAGTTACCAGTCATATTAACCTGACTGTCTCCAACCACCTAGTTACCAGTCATCATATTAACCTGACTGTCTCCCACCACCTAGTTACCAGTCATCATATTAACCTGACTGTCTCCAACCACCTAGTTACCAGTCATATTAACCTGACTGTCTCCCACCACCTAGTTACCAGTCATATTAACCTGACTGTCTCCAACCACCTAGTTACCAGTCATATTAACCTGACTGTCTCCCACCACCTAGTTACCAGTCATCATATTAACCTGACTGGCTCCCACCACCTAGTTACCAGTCATCATATTAACCTGACTGTCTCCCACCACCTAGTTACCAGTCATATTAACCTGACTGTCTCCCACCACCTAGTTACCAGTCATATTAACCTGACTGTCTCCAACCACCTAGTTACCAGTCATATTAACCTGACTGTCTCCCAGTCCCACCACCTAGTTACCAGTCATCATATTAACCTGACTGTCTCCCACCACCTAGTTACCAGTCATATTAACCTGACTGTCTCCCACCACCTAGTTACCAGTCATATTAACCTGACTGTCTCCCACCACCTAGTTACCAGTCATATTAACCTGACTGTCTCCCACCACCTAGTTACCAGTCATATTAACCTGACTGTCTCCCAGCCCCACCACCTAGTTACCAGTCATATTAACCTGACTGTCTCCAACCACCTAGTTACCAGTCATCATATTAACCTGACTGTCTCCCACCACCTAGTTACCAGTCATATTAACCTGACTGTCTCCCACCACCTAGTTACCAGTCATATTAACCTGACTGTCTCACACCACCTAGTTACCAGTCATCATATTAACCTGACTGTCTCCCACCACCTAGTTACCAGTAATCATATTAACCTGACTGTCTCCCACCACCTAGTTACCAGTCATATTAACCTGACTGTCTCCCACCACCTAGTTACCAGTCATATTAACCTGACTGTCTCCCACCACCTAGTTACCAGTCATATTAACCTGACTGACTCCCACCACCTAGTTACAAGTCATCATATTAACCTGACTGTCTCCCACCACCTAGTTACCAGTCATTATATTAAACAGACTGACTCCCACCACCTAGTTACCAGTCATATTAACCTGACTGTCTCCCACCACCTAGTTACCAGTCATATTAACCTGACTGTCTCCAACCACCTAGTTACCAGTCATCATATTAACCTGACTGTCTCCCACCACCTAGTTACCAGTCATCATATTAACCTGACTGTCTCCAACCACCTAGTTACCAGTCATATTAACCTGACTGTCTCCCACCACCTAGTTACCAGTCATATTAACCTGACTGTCTCCCACCACCTAGTTACCAGTCATATTAACCTGACTGTCTCCCACCACCTAGTTACCAGTCATCATATTAACCTGACTGTCTCCCACCACCTAGTTACCAGTCATATTAACCTGACTGTCTCCCACCACCTAGTTACCAGTCATATTAACCTGACTGTCTCCCACCACCTAGTTACCAGTCATCATATTAACCTGACTGTCTCCCACCACCTAGTTACCAGTCATATTAACCTGACTGTCTCCCACCACCTAGTTACCAGTCATATTAACCTGACTGTCTCCCACCACCTAGTTACCAGTCATATTAACCTGACTGTCTCCCAGTCCCACCACCTAGTTACCAGTCATCATATTAACCTGACTGTCTCCCACCACCTAGTTACCAGTCATATTAACCTGACTGTCTCCCACCACCTAGTTACCAGTCATATTAACCTGACTGTCTCCCACCACCTAGTTACCAGTCATCATATTAACCTGACTGTCTCCCACCACCTAGTTACCAGTAATCATATTAACCTGACTGTCTCCCACCACCTAGTTACCAGTCATATTAACCTGACTGTCTCCCACCACCTAGTTACCAGTCATATTAACCTGACTGTCTCCCACCACCTAGTTACCAGTCATCATATTAACCTGACTGTCTCCCACCACCTAGTTACCAGTCATATTAACCTGACTGTCTCCCACCACCTAGTTACCAGTCATCATATTAACCTGACTGGCTCCCACCACCTAGTTACCAGTCATCATATTAACCTGACTGTCTCCCACCACCTAGTTACCAGTCATCATATTAACCTGACTGTCTCCCACCACCTAGTTACCAGTCATCATATTAACCTGACTGTCTCCCACCACCTAGTTACCAGTCATATTAACCTGACTGTCTCCCACCACCTAGTTACCAGTCATATTAACCTGACTGTCTCCCACCACCTAGTTACCAGTCATATTAACCTGACTGTCTCCCACCACCTAGTTACCAGTCATCATATTAACCTGACTGTCTCCCACCACCTAGTTACCAGTCATATTAACCTGACTGGCTCCAACCACCTAGTTACCAGTCATCATATTAACCTGACTGTCTCCCACCACCTAGTTACCAGTCATATTAACCTGACTGTCTCCCACCACCTAGTTACCAGTCATCATATTAACCTGACTGTCTCCCACCACCTAGTTACCAGTCATATTAACCTGACTGTCTCCCACCACCTAGTTACCAGTCATCATATTAACCTGACTGTCTCCCACCACCTAGTTACCAGTCATCATATTAACCTGACTGGCTCCCACCACCTAGTTACCAGTCATATTAACCTGACTGTCTCCCACCACCTAGTTACCAGTCATCATATTAACCTGACTGTCTCCCACCACCTAGTTACCAGTCATATTAACCTGACTGTCTCCCACCACCTAGTTACCAGTCATCATATTAACCTGACTGGCTCCCACCACCTAGTTACCAGTCATCATATTAACCTGACTGTCTCCCACCACCTAGTTACCAGTCATCATATTAACCTGACTGTCTCCCACCACCTAGTTACCAGTCATATTAACCTGACTGTCTCCCACCACCTAGTTACCAGTCATCATATTAACCTGACTGTCTCCCACCACCTAGTTACCAGTCATCATATTAACCTGACTGTCTCCAACCACCTAGTTACCAGTCATCATATTAACCTGACTGTCTCCCACCACCTAGTTACCAGTCATATTAACCTGACTGTCTCCCACCACCTAGTTACCAGTCATATTAACCTGACTGTCTCACACCACCTAGTTACCAGTCATCATATTAACCTGACTGTCTCCCACCACCTAGTTACCAGTAATCATATTAACCTGACTGTCTCCCACCACCTAGTTACCAGTCATATTAACCTGACTGTCTCCCACCACCTAGTTACCAGTCATATTAACCTGACTGTCTCCCACCACCTAGTTACCAGTCATATTAACCTGACTGACTCCCACCACCTAGTTACAAGTCATCATATTAACCTGACTGTCTCCCACCACCTAGTTACCAGTCATCATATTAAACAGACTGACTCCCACCACCTAGTTACCAGTCATATTAACCTGACTGTCTCCCACCACCTAGTTACCAGTCATATTAACCTGACTGTCTCCAACCACCTAGTTACCAGTCATCATATTAACCTGACTGTCTCCCACCACCTAGTTACCAGTCATCATATTAACCTGACTGTCTCCAACCACCTAGTTACCAGTCATATTAACCTGACTGTCTCCCACCACCTAGTTACCAGTCATATTAACCTGACTGTCTCCCACCACCTAGTTACCAGTCATATTAACCTGACTGTCTCCCACCACCTAGTTACCAGTCATCATATTAACCTGACTGTCTCCCACCACCTAGTTACCAGTCATATTAACCTGACTGTCTCCCACCACCTAGTTACCAGTCATATTAACCTGACTGTCTCCCACCACCTAGTTACCAGTCATCATATTAACCTGACTGTCTCCCACCACCTAGTTACCAGTCATATTAACCTGACTGTCTCCCACCACCTAGTTACCAGTCATATTAACCTGACTGTCTCCCACCACCTAGTTACCAGTCATATTAACCTGACTGTCTCCCAGTCCCACCACCTAGTTACCAGTCATCATATTAACCTGACTGTCTCCCACCACCTAGTTACCAGTCATATTAACCTGACTGTCTCCCACCACCTAGTTACCAGTCATATTAACCTGACTGTCTCCCACCACCTAGTTACCAGTCATCATATTAACCTGACTGTCTCCCACCACCTAGTTACCAGTAATCATATTAACCTGACTGTCTCCCACCACCTAGTTACCAGTCATATTAACCTGACTGTCTCCCACCACCTAGTTACCAGTCATATTAACCTGACTGTCTCCCACCACCTAGTTACCAGTCATCATATTAACCTGACTGTCTCCCACCACCTAGTTACCAGTCATATTAACCTGACTGTCTCCCACCACCTAGTTACCAGTCATCATATTAACCTGACTGGCTCCCACCACCTAGTTACCAGTCATCATATTAACCTGACTGTCTCCCACCACCTAGTTACCAGTCATCATATTAACCTGACTGTCTCCCACCACCTAGTTACCAGTCATCATATTAACCTGACTGTCTCCCACCACCTAGTTACCAGTCATATTAACCTGACTGTCTCCCACCACCTAGTTACCAGTCATATTAACCTGACTGTCTCCCACCACCTAGTTACCAGTCATATTAACCTGACTGTCTCCCACCACCTAGTTACCAGTCATATTAACCTGACTGTCTCCCACCACCTAGTTACCAGTCATATTAACCTGACTGTCTCCCACCACCTAGTTACCAGTCATATTAACCTGACTGTCTCCCACCACCTAGTTACCAGTCATCATATTAACCTGACTGTCTCCCACCACCTAGTTACCAGTCATCATATTAACCTGACTGGCTCCCACCACCTAGTTACCAGTCATATTAACCTGACTGTCTCCCACCACCTAGTTACCAGTCATCATATTAACCTGACTGTCTCCCACCACCTAGTTACCAGTCATATTAACCTGACTGTCTCCCACCACCTAGTTACCAGTCATCATATTAACCTGACTGGCTCCCACCACCTAGTTACCAGTCATCATATTAACCTGACTGTCTCCCACCACCTAGTTACCAGTCATCATATTAACCTGACTGTCTCCCACCACCTAGTTACCAGTCATATTAACCTGACTGTCTCCCACCACCTAGTTACCAGTCATCATATTAACCTGACTGTCTCCCACCACCTAGTTACCAGTCATCATATTAACCTGACTGTCTCCAACCACCTAGTTACCAGTCATATTAACCTGACTGTCTCCCAGTCCCACCACCTAGTTACCAGTCATCATATTAACCTGACTGTCTCCCACCACCTAGTTACCAGTCATCATATTAACCTGACTGTCTCCCACCACCTAGTTACCAGTCATATTAACCTGACTGTCTCCCACCACCTAGTTACCAGTCATATTAACCTGACTGTCTCCCACCACCTAGTTACCAGTCATCATATTAACCTGACTGTCTCCAACCACCTAGTTACCAGTCATCATATTAACCTGACTGTCTCCCACCACCTAGTTACCAGTCATATTAACCTGACTGTCTCCTAGTTACCAGCCATATTAACCTGACTGTCTCCCACCACCTAGTTACCAGTCATCATATTAACCTGACTGTCTCCCACCACCTAGTTACCATTCATCATATTAACCTGACTGTCTCCAACCACCTAGTTACCAGTCATATTAACCTGACTGTCTCCCACCACCTAGTTACCAGTCATCATATTAACCTGACTGTCTCCCACCACCTAGTTACCAGTCATATTAACCTGACTGTCTCCAACCACCTAGTTACCAGTCATCATATTAACCTGACTGTCTCCCACCACCTAGTTACCAGTCATATTAACCTGACTGTCTCCAACCACCTAGTTACCAGTCATCATATTAACCTGACTGTCTCCCACCACCTAGTTACCAGTCATCATATTAACCTGACTGTCTCCCACCACCTAGTTACCAGTCATCATATTAACCTGACTGTCTCCCACCACCTAGTTACCAGTCATATTAACCTGACTGTCTCCAACCACCTAGTTACCAGTCATCATATTAACCTGACTGTCTCCCACCACCTAGTTACCAGTCATATTAACCTGACTGGCTCCCACCACCTAGTTACCAGTCATCATATTAACCTGACTGTCTCTCACCACCTAGTTACCAGTCATCATATTAACCTGACTGTCTCCCACCACCTAGTTACCAGTCATATTAACCTGACTGGCTCCAACCACCTAGTTACCAGTCATCATATTAACCTGACTGTCTCCCACCACCCCCACCCTCTTTTACGCTGCTGCTAATCTCTGTTTATTATCTGTGCTTAGCCACTTTAATAACTCTACCTACATGTACATACTACCTCAACTAACCGGGGCCCTCGCACATTGACCGGTACCCTCTGTATATAGTCTCGCTATTGTTATTTTACTGCTGCTCTTCAATTATTTTTTCTTTTTTTCTTAAAACTGTATTGTTGGTTAATTAAGTAAGTAAGCATTTCACTGTAAGGTGTTGTATTCGGCGCATGTGACAAATACCATTTGATTTGATTTTACACACAGCCAGCTGGGACTCTTTATTGAGGAAGCTGAGAGTGTGAAAGAGCTGCTAGAGACAGGGTTAGGGCCTGGGTTAGGGCCAGGGTTACGGACAGTGTTTTATATATCCATAACCCCTGACCCAAGGCTAGAACCTGGATGTCCTTTAAAGGAAAGGGGGATACATAGTCAGTTGTACAACTGAATGGATTCAACTGGGTTGGGTTAAAAGTCTCCCACATTTAACCCAACCCCTCTGAAACAGAGCGGTTCGGGTGGTTGCCTAAATGGACATCCACATCATCGGCGCCCGGGAAACAGTGGGTTAATGCCTTGCTCAGGGGCAGAAAAACATATCTTTACCTTATCAGCTCAGAGATTCGATCCAGCAACCTTTCGGTTATTGTTCCAACACTCCTATCCACCAGGCTACTTAACCTAGCCCCTTAACCCTGGACAGGTTTTACAGGCCACCTACCTGAATGTCCCTTTAACTCCTTAACCCTGGACAGGTGTTACAGGCCACCTACCTGGATGTTCTGTTAACCCTGGACAGGTGTTACAGGCCGCCTACCTGGATGTCCCTTTAACTCCTTAACCCTGGACAGGTTTTACAGGCCACCTACCTGGATGTGGTGGACGATGGCTTTGAACTGGGACGACCTCTCCATCCAGGTGTTGACCAGCTCCATGGCCCGGTCAAAGTTCTTCACGTACTCTCCATACATCTTCAGGAAGGGGGCTAGCTTCTGCAGGATGTCCCCGATGCGCGGGTTCACATCCCTGGGGGAGAGAGGAGAGGTCAGGAAGGGGGCTAGCTTCTGCAGGATGTCCCTGATGCGTGGGTTCACATCCCTAGGGGGGCAGAGAGGAGAGGTCAGCAAGAGGTAGGGTTAGCGGGAGTTGTGGTGTGTGTGTGTGTGTGTGTGTGTGTGCGTACGTGCGTGCGTGTGCGTGTGTGTGTGCTTGTATTACTATTATGGCCCACATGAAGAAATACTATAGTATACTATGGTATAATTAATATAATATACTATGGTATAGTCACTATAGTATACTATGGAATAAACAATGTAGTATACTGTGGTATAATTACTATAGTATACTATGATATAAATACAGTAGTACGCTATGGTATAATTAACATAATATACTGTGGTATAATTACTATAGTATACTATGGTATAAATAATGTGGTATACTGTGGTATAAATACTGTAGTATTTAATGTGGTGGTTTTGCATACTGTAGTATACTGTAGTACAGTTACAGTTAACGATAGTATAAATACTGCAGTAAAATAAAAATGTAGTATATACTATAGTATTTAATGTAGTGTTTTTGAAGATTGTAGAATACTGTAGTTTTTACTGTGATGTTTTTGCAGACATGTGCAGACATTACTGTAGTTTTTACTGTGATGTTTTTGCAGACATTACTGTAGTTTAAGTAAGGGGTCTTTTTTTTACTAAACCTGCTGGAGAAACACTAAAAGACCACAAGACCACATACAAGACCATAACCTCTATATAGGTAGGTGGGACTGGGGTCTGAACAGATACTTTAGAGTTTCTGTTCTTTTCCATGACCTGTATGTAGATAGTAGGTAGGTAGTTGTAGTAAGTAAGTAGGTTTTATTTTATTAATTTTACCTTTATTTAACCAGGCAAGTCAGTTAAGAACAAAATCTTATTTTCAATGACGGCC